>NW_010109791.1:21193-52007 GCF_000699245.1 Pterocles gutturalis
CTGGGGCTCAGTTCTCCCTTCTGCCACGGGTGTCTCATGTCCCTCTGGGTACCCAGTGTAAAATGCAACCCTATCCCTACATTATCTCATTGACAAAATATTGCTGCCATTTACAAGTGTAAGATCATAGTCTTGTGCCTCAGTTCTTAATCTGTGAAATGTGAGTTCCGAGTCTTCTTTTTCCCCGACAGTTTTCTTGCTTGTCTGTGTAGCCCTCAAGTTCTTTGCTTTCTGAAACAGAGATGATGTTTTACTATGTACATGTTTGTGCGGCACAGTGGGAATGTGCATCTGAGTTGGAGCTGCAGAAATGAAAAGAGTAATATAAATAAAATTCATCATCAGCAGAAGTATCAAAGGCAGATAAATAAAATGAGTAAAAGACAAATGTGTGCTCGGAAATAGTGCCTAAGAACAACTTTTTGCTTTAGAATTAGGGTGCTTTTTTTTATGATACAGCAATATTTTCTTTATTACCAGCAATGAGCTTTTGTCTTTGTTTTGCTGGAATATTAATGTGGGATTCCACTGTTACATGAATATTTTTACTTTGTTGAGTTAAACTTTTGTTTGCCTGATCAGTTCAACTGACCAAACTAAATTAGCTGCTCTGAGAATACACTCAAAGCAAAGCATTTTTGTATGGTTTCTCTCATAAAAGTTTAATGCAGTGTATAATTAGAGAAGGTTGAGTGCTTCCATTAATTCTGCAAGGTTTTTTTCACCCATTTATTCTGATAAACCTAATATTTTGCTGACAGAATGAAACTAGGCTCAGTTAAAAGTATACTCAAGACATATATCATTGTACCCCAGAAAAAACATCCCACAGGAAGAGGAACAAAGCAGGGATTTTTGGGAGGCTCGGCTGACATTTGCTGTCCTCTCAGAGCTTCAGGGAAGATGGAGCACCCCGTGGGAATGTTAAAGTCTGAGAATCCCAGATATGTGGTTAATGGAATTGAGTGATGTGCAGATCAGTCACATGTCCCCAAGGAATTGGTGACTCTCTGTTTCTGTTGAAGATCCTTTCCCCTAATAGCACAGGCTGGGCAGAAGCTGCAGTGTTGCCATAGTCATGTAGCAGCAGCAGTAGAAAGAAATTTGCAGGAGTTAATACTGCTTGAGGCATCATTAATTCCTAATGGGGCTTGAGGAGGACAATATTGTGGAGATCCTCTCCTGCTTGAAATCCCATGTGTGCTTGTAATAGTAGTGATGAAAAAACTATGCATGGGTCTGTTATTACGTCTTCTACTTTGTCCTCTGTTTATCTCTTTTTATTGGAAAGCTGGCTAAAATTAGGCTTTCTCAATCAGGAATTTGAGAAAGATTTATCCTTAGGATAATGACTTCAGGACTCTGAATATTATGTATATTTCTGCTGTACTTTGTGGTTATAGCAGCTTGCAATAAATCTTGGAGAGTACTATACAATTTCTTACTGAAATAAGTTTAATACTGTTCCCAGACAGTAGTGCTGATTTCAGAACTAAGCTAATGTGGAGCAAATCTGTCCATAAATATTTTACAAGACTCACCCCTCCTTCTTTATTGTTAAGTTTCAATGCAAACTGTCACTGGAATGCATACATTTCCATATTTTAGTATGCTAAGCTACAAGGTGTCTTTAATACAGACACTTCTGATCATCTCAGGGAGATGATTTCATAGTCTCTGTTGGCTGGCCTTACAACGTGTGTGTGTCAATTCTTGACTCTTCTGAACCCAAGATAACAGCAGCATTTTACCTCTCCTTAAAATGGTTCAGAATTCTTGCCAAAATAACAGTTCAGTGATTCCTGAGCTGATAAGTTGGCTGCTACATCATTTCCTAGCAAGGTCAGCACAGAATCATGCTCTGTGTAGTGGAAGGCAGCTCTTACAGCAGGTATGTAACTATTTCCCTCTTCTATGCTTGTATATATGGGGGTGTGTGTATGTGTGTGCGCGTGCGCTTGCATGTGTAGCTTTTCCTCCTTCGGTTTAGTTAGTTCATTACTGGAGTATGAATATGTGGAAGTTAAAAGACTTTATACCTTTAATAAAAATTTCTAGTAAGCGGACACTAAATGTGTGTTCACATTGTTTCAGTGCTCCTTTCTGCTTTCAAGGATGCCTGTCCTGCTCTCTACCCTATCCTAATCTCTGCATGCATGCAAGTGTACAAAGGATATACAATTTAAGTTATCTGTCTTTGAACATCTTTCCCATTTCTCCAGAAACACTAACTATATAGCAATATTGCTGCAGCAATATAATTCTGTTCCTTAGACATGCACCAAGATTTTCTGAAGGGCCAGGGAAAAAGGGAGCAAAGCTGAAGAACCAACTGTCTTCCTAAGAAAAAAGTTAGCAACATTTTCCTAGAAGAAGTGGAACATTAGCCCACAGCCAGATGTCTTAACTGATAGCTGTTTCTGTGAATCAGGTCTGCAAAATTACTCCAATGCGTTTAATTTGTAGCAGAGCATCTAGCACGTAGGCTATAATAATCTCTGCCGTGGTGCCACTGAAATTTGTCAGGGATGTCAGGAATGGATTTGGCTCCACTGTTTGTTGGCCTTTTGTACTTTGTCAAAAAGATTTTCCATTGCCTATTTCCCAAAACAGTTATGTCTTTCCATAGAGGGCTGTACTGAGTCCAGAGGAGAGGGAACAGATGCCTCATCATCCTCTCCAATTAAAGAATTTTCAGAGGGAAGGAAATCCTGCCATGGTGCCTGAGTCACCAAGCTAACATCGGGGACCAGCATCTTGTTCCCATTGTGTGCTGAATTGATACTTCCTGATATAATTAAAATTATATCACTTTTTCTGCTCTTAGGAATGTGGAAAATTATTCTGGGTTCCTAGTTGCATTGCAGTGGGTATCCTTTACTGAAATTTAGGGTAGAACTCAGAGATACAAATAATTGTGCACTTTCTGAATGATTTATCTGAAGCAAATATTGTGCCACAGAGTTTTTGTTTAAATTAAAAAAAAAAAATGAAAGCAAAACTAAGAAAAAAAAAATTTAAAAAATCCCAAAGTCCTACTTGTCATGGTTGTAAAGAAAAACTGAAAAATATGTCCCAAGCTTGGTTATATGATGTTATTCAAGAACAGCTATTCCTTAGTAACTCCATATGTGGATATTCTTATTCCATAATTAGCATGAATCTAATTTTTAGCTTAACTCATTTTCAAAGTGCATTAAGTTGAGCAAGAGCATAGCAGTCTGGGAAAGGAAGTGAAATTTTAAACTGGCCTCCTGAAGAATGCCTTCTTGTCTTAGTAATGTAGTCAGTTTACCTGATGCTTTGAGGATGGAAGATGGGGAAGATTATACCAAACCATCAGCCCAGAGTGGTGGCATTATCATCATGGTTGCAGTATAGAGCTAGTAATTAGCCACATATTTACTTTTTTAATACAAATTTACAAATGTGAAATACGGCCCTTAAAGTTCAGGTGGGAAATGCTTTAAACTGAAACACGTGCAGTGAGTCACCAACAGAGACAAGGGAAGAATTTTACCCTTTGTTGACAGAAGTAGCTGTGTGGTGGGTTGAGCCTGGCTGGACACCAGGTGACCATCAAGCTGCTCTATCGCTCCCCTTCCTCACCAGGACAGAGGACAGAAAATATAACTAAAGGCTCATGGGTCGAGATAAGGACAAGGAGGGATCACTCACCGGTCACTGTCATGGGCAAAAGAGACTTGTCTTGGGGAAATTAATTTAATTTATTGTCAATCAAGTCAGAGTAGGGTAATGAGAAATAAAACCAAACCTTAAAATACCTTCTCCCCACACCTCCCTTGTTCCCAGTCCCAGCTTCACTCCCAATTTTCTCTGCCTCCTCCCCCCAGCAGCACAGGGGGACAGGGAATGGGGGTTGTGGTCAGTTCATCACACGTTGTCTCTGCTGCTCCTTCCTCCTCAGGGGGAGGGCTCCTCACACGCTTCCCCTGCTCCAGCATGGGGTCCCTCCCATGGGAGACAGTCCTCCAGGAACTTCTCCAATGTGCGTCCTTCCCCTGGGCTGCAGTTCTTCACAAACTGCTCCCGTGTGGGTCCCCCATGGGATGCAGTCCTTCAGGCACAGAGTGCTCCAGCATGGGGTCCCTCCCATGGGAGACAGTCTTCCATTAACTGCTCCAATGTGAGTCCTTCCTAGAGGCTGCAGTTCTTAATGATCTGCTCCAGCATGGGTCCTCCATGGGGTCACAAGTCCTGCCAGCAAACCTGCTCCAGCCTGGGCTCCTCTCTCCATGGGGCCACAGGTCCTGCCAGGAGCCTGCTCCAGTGTGGGCTTTCAATGGGGTCACAGCCTCCTTCGGGCACACTCCTGCTCTGGTGTGGGATCCTCCCTGTGCTGCAGGTGGATCTGCCCCACCGCTACCCTCCCTGGCTGCAGGGGCACAGCTGCCTCGCCATGGGCTGCACCAGGGGCTGCAGGGGAATCTCTGCTCCGGTGTCTGGAGCACCTCCTCCCTCCTTCTGCACTGACCTGGGTGTCTGCAGAGTTGTTGCTCTTACATATTCTCATTCCTCTCTCCGCTACTGTTTTCACAGCAGTTTCCCCTCCTGCCCTTCTTAACTATGTTCTCCCAGAGGTTCTACCACTGTCGCTGATGGGCTCGGCCTTGGCCAGCGGTGGGTCCATCTTGTAGCCAGATCGCATGGGCTCTATCAGACATGGGGGATGCTTCTAGTGGCTTCGCACAGCGGCCACCCCTGTAGCCTCACTACTACCAAAACCTTGCCATGCAAACACAATACAAGCTGTTAATTAGCCAGTCAAGCGCAGGACCTGATATCTCATCTAATAAAGATATTTTTCAACTCCAAGAGAGAGAAACAGTGCTTATTTTAATGAAGTAAAAATGGTGAGCTGACATAGTGGATAAGGAGGGAAAAAAAATGTTTTATGAACCCTGACAGGATTTTAAATGGGAGGTGGCTTATAGAGGGTATCTTTCTCCAGCATGGTAAGACACTCTTTAATTATTATTACCTGAGATGTGTGTGTTACTGAAAAAGGGAACTTTTTGTCAGGAAAATCTGCAACTATTCAACTGTACCATGACACACGTGCAGGTAGAAAGTTGCTCTTATATGGTTCTTTACCTTGCTTTGTGGTAAGAGTGATTTTGAAGTAGCTGGGTAATAAGATATTCCACATCCAGAACTGTGGTGCTTCTAAAGCCATCACACCTTTAAACCTGGGCATCAGGGACATTGGAGCAAGTGCCTGTGTGTTCTGTAGTGTATCCAAAGGGCAGCAGTTTCCCCATCCAGGTGGAGACCACGTATTACTGTGGCCTAGAGAGGAAGAAGTGTTTTCTGGTGATGAGTGTTTTCTGGTGAGCTCACTGACAATCAGAAAAATATTGGAGAGCACTCTTTGGACTCTGGCTAGCTCAAGGGGAGTTCACTACAGTCAGCAACTGCTCTTGGCTGGCACAAACTGTGATTTCAGCACCTCCAGTTTGCTGGAGCAGTAAAAAATATACAAGGCACAAAATACATACTCCAAGCCCCTGTATGCAGGCCACACAAGAATGGTTATAGGGAAATACTTAACCCCCAACACACATGACAGAGCTGTGTATAGCACAGGGAGACTTTCAGAGTCTGTCTCAGTGACTTTATGAAGTCTTTGGAGACTGTTGTGGTTTTCAGAAGTTGGCTGAAATTGGAAGCAATTGTCTGCTGAAGTGTTGAAAAGAAACAAAAGGATCCTTTGTGAAAATAACACAGCCAGAAAACTCTGAAAAACACTGCCCTTGTTTTGTGAGACTCGGTACTTCCTCTTTATGCATGAAACATAAAAGGAGTTGTTGGTTAGAAGTGAGGGGCTCCATACAGGAGTAGGTTTTATTTTTGTGTCAGTCTGTTCTTCTTCAGTGTACTTCAAGTGTTTACTTTTTGCTATTTTCTTTCTGTTGCCTGGAAACATTTAGTAAGTTGTCAGCACTACAACATCATCTGATTTAAGATTCAACTAGAATGAGCTTTAATACAAAAGCTTATAGTCTGGTTTTTTACAACGCCCCAAGAATATTGAATCAAATGGGTTTTTTTTTCTTTGTCAGGTTTTGAGCAATTAGGAATTAATTTTACTAGGACAACAGCATTCAATGTACTTTTAGAGTAAGATCTGCTTCTTGTCCTTGACCCTGTATGCATTGCCGAGGGAAAATTTCTCACCAAAACTATTATCCCTTTCTCTGAGAACCAGACTGATGGCATTGCATGTGTTACCTGTCACTAATTCAATACAGATTTTTTAAAAATTGCTCTTTCAACTTTCCACTTTCTTTTCTGATTTTAATCTCAGAAAGCTGATGTATCTGCTATGTGATAGGTCTGTCAGGACTTTTACCCTACAAGATTTTGAACACCTCCCTGAGACACACTGTTAACTCCCATTAGAGTTTACGAAAGTTAATGATGAAAAGTGTTTGACCAGCATTGGTATTTCTGCAGTACTGACCATAGGACTCAAATAATTCAGTCTGAAGTTTCACTGTGTCAGACACATCTGCAAACATTTAATATCTGCCATTTTAGAGCAAATATCCCTTCAGCACGTTTAAATGTCTGGTTCAATATGTGGGAATCTCCAACAGGAATTCCTAAACCTAAAGTAGGATAATTGAAATGACTTGATGATATGAAATTGTTTCCAGGAGAATTTATGTTAATCATCGGTCTCAGTTAATACCCAAGTCTAAATGTTTATTTTGCTTATGGTACTGTTTGAAACATGTTGATGTCTCTCCCCTAAATATACACCACTGCTCATAGGTAAAAGAATATTAATAAATTCACAGTATCATAGAATCCACACTTTATTTTTAAGTAGTTTAGAGTATTTAGTGCTTAACCTCTTAACTACCAGGATGATCTTCCTAAAAGTTCAAGCTGAAAAGCGAGCTAGTCAGCAGTTGTTCTGATACATGTTAATTGGTTGAGATGGAAAGCAGTGCTGAGAACATTCTGACATCTCATTTTAAACACAGTTGTATGTGTGTTTTCTGTCTCAGTTCTTCTGAAAGCCCTCTCCTCTCAGTCCTGGGGATGATCATATACATAGCCTGTACCCCATTTTGAACTAACAGAAAAATCTCAGAATAAACAGAAAGGCCTCATGCAGTAATGGGGAACAAAGCAGCAATAGCAGAGAAAAGACTGATGGCAAATATTGGGAAAGAGCCTGCATCATTCACAATGGTACTATTCATATATATAAATCATGTGACTATGTGTTTTTCTGGATCTGGGCCTAACTGCACAACTGGATTTCTTTCAAGCGGCAAGTAAGTTCAAGAAAAAGCAGAACACAAACGTAGACTCGGGTTCCTCTGGTAGAGCATGTAGTTCAGGCCCACAAATCAGAGAGTCAAGGACTGTAAAGGAAAGCTGCAAAAGACCTGTAAAAGAGAAGACAGTAAGAATGTGACTTTGCACAGTGGTGGTTTAGGGTTATTTTTTAAAACTGAAGATGCTTATTTGGTGAGCTTGAAGGTTTGTTTTCCACCTTCTGTTAATCTTTGATTGTATTTTAAGAGAATAGGACTGGATGTGGACTAAAGCCCTTCTGCGGTAAAGAACAAGGCTATGTTTTGGCCTCTGAGGAGGCTGACTCCTGTTTCAGTGCAGCATAAGGTTTTGAAAGCTTTTGTAAGAGTGCATTATGAAACCCTGAATCAGTAATGGATAGTGACTATGAAAGATATCAAAGGTATGGGGTGTGGTAGCAGATTCGTAAATATCCTGAGTGCTGTGCAGTGTAGAGCTAAAGTGCATGTGGGTCACAGCAGATTCCCTTCAGATCTGAACAGTGTTAATATGCAGAAGGTGAATGCAGCTTGTTCATCTGCTGGATCAGAGCTCCTGCTACCTTGCTTAATCTGTTCTTATGTTAGGTAGCCAGTTGGCAGCCTAAGCTCTGTGCTATATATTTTCTTATTTTTAATGTTTGTGTGTTGCATAATAAAAACATGAGAAGCGTGGAATAAAATTGCAGCTTGATCAGTTTAATTTTGAAGCAGATCATTCATTTGAACGGAAAATTAATGGCTATTCTAAAATGTATTTTCCTCTATGCAGATACACATGGAAATAGAAAAAAACATTTATTAATTGATGATACATTAATGTCATCTAAAGATGTAGTCAAACAGAAAGATAATTGGATTAATATGTAAAATACAATATTTGAGCCCAGCAGATTAACAAACGTGACACTGTTCTTTATATAGCGAGTGTAAATGAAATCTCACGAGATTAGAGAATGCAGTGCTTTGTGCTGCAGAATCTTCCGTTCCCGTTCCAACCACATAGCCATAATCATAAGTCATTCATGACAAAAATCAATGATCTTAGTTTTCTCACAGCTTTTGTTCACTGTTCTTAGGAACTGTTTGCTATCTTTTCTCAAGAGGGTATTTAGGATTTAAGCTCCCTCTCTCTGCTTGTTTATTATGTACAGTACCATTCATTTGCCAAGCGACCATGGTGCCAAGTTCCAGCTTGGCATTTGTGTAACTTTTTCCTTTCAGTCCCTTGAGAATACATGCTTTGGCCTCTCTGAAGCCAGCAAATTCTCAGCACTCTAATGAAGTGGTGTGGTCTAGGCTGAAGTGGGCAGAAGCGTTACCAGCATCTGTCTCAGTGTCTGTGGCTACAACACGGTGCAAATAATAGAGTTGTCAATGAGATAGAGTTGTAAATGATAGCTTTTGAAAGAAAAAATATGAGGGAAGAATTATTTTTTTCTGGAATAAAATTCCAGAGTTGGAATAAAATCTCTCTAATTGCATGGGTAGAGCAATAAAGTGTTCTACTACATATTATATCCTATAGCAGACTCTTAAGAGAAAAGAAAAAATGTGCAGCAGTAGGACAGACTCATGAAAGATTGTGTAGTTCTGCTCCAGTAAAATTGTCCTTTTAAAATCCATTACATGATAAGTCAGTATAAAGGCAACAGACCTCATTTACAAACTGGGAATTCCCAGTGTAGTTGCTTTCCAAACAGGGTACTTGATCAAAAGCGTTTGCTATCAATTCTGCTAATTGACAGTGCCTTAAATCCTTTTACTCTCCTACCTGGAGGCAAACTGAGGACAACCACCATCATTGAGAAAATATGGATTGTTCTAGGACATCCTGTGTTTATTCTGCAAATTGCAAATAGACACAGAATACAATTTATACCATTGTGAGAAGAAAGTGTTGTGATTAAGTCTGGAATCTGTGTCCTCTTAACCTTATAATCATATAAAACTTTCCTTTAACACACAGCAACAGGTCAAGTTGTACTTTGTTAAATCTGGCCTGCACCGTGTCATTACAGAATTAGAAGATGAATAAGCATGCAGGGCTTAACCAGGCAGAGGCTTTAAATCTATTAATTCATCCTGATGTGCCCAGCTTCCACACGTCCTCCTTTAGAACACAATACTTGGTCTGTTAGGTCTCTGGTGACTAGCTTTTTACTTGAGCGCTGGCAAGTGAATCCCATGCCTTCGTTTAAATTAGAAACGCGGAGAGACAGAGCAAAAAGAGCCAGAAAAAGTCTCCATTAGGATTAGACAGCCTTGTAGCTGCACAATAAGAAGCAAAAACTGGCTGGTCAGAGCCTGAATAGGCAGAAGGACAAAGAGCTGTTGCTGAGCTGACGAAGGGTGACATAACTCTTTGAAGAGAGGGTGTAGGAGCAGTGAGCTGATTTTGCTGGAGGGGTTTTTCAGTAGTAAGTGTGGGACTGTCATCTTAATTCCACATCTATTGGAGTGGCCCAGTCTGCCACCAGCTCACTCCCGCCTGCCTGTTCTCATCTGCTCCCGGCTTGTCTGGCGTCACAGCATCACAGCCCTTTTCCACTTGAATGCTGGCAGGCCTCTGGGAGAGTCTTTATCCGGTATGGTACAAAGGCAAGCTCACATCTGCCAGTACAGCTGAGCTGCTCGTTCCTCTGTGCATTTGCATGGTCTTCAGCAGTTGCCTCACTGAAGAGCCCATGTTTAGTCTCCCTTGAAGACAACTATGAGGTAGCGCTAGAGCAAATAAAGAAGTGGGGTACTTTGGTCACAGCTTCAAGCCAAAAGGAGGGAACTGGGTTCTCGTGAAAGGGTCTGACTCTACCATCCCAGCACAGAGCCTTTGGTGGTGCTCCCAGTGTCCTCCTCTAGTCAGGAAACAGGCTTGAGTTTCAGATGCAGTGCTATCACCTGAACAGTTGGAGGACTGCATCTTGCAACACCATCCATAGTCTCCTGGACATTGCCTGTTTACATGATATGGGATAATGTTTGCCTCCTTATAGTAACCTGGGTTATCCTGACAAGAGTCTTTAGCTACTGTCTAACAACTGACAGCTACCAACTGGGAGTGGTGAGCTTCCATGCTGCGGTGAGCTCCATCTTTGGTGATATTCTAGCTCCTGCATCAATTGTACAAGCAAGATCCCCAATAATTACCTAGGTGTTGGGATTTTTTTAATGAAAAACATGTGAAATATTAAGTACTTCAGAGCCTTTCAGTCCCTGCTTCCCTGCTGAGAAGGGATGGCATTTCTCTGGAGTTTTTTTCTGAAATTGGTGTAAAGTAGGAACATAGCTCTTAGTGGTGCTGGATCATGTAACATTTGGCTAATGCTCTATTTCTGGTAATTGCAACAGGAGTGACAGCATCAGGGTAGGTCTGTTATATGTCCTAATAAAATAACTAGTAGTCTGATGCAGACTACACGAATAACAGATTTGGAGCCTTTCACCTCATTTGTGGTGTATATATCAAAGAATGAGCTGTGTGCTTAACAGAGACTACACAGGGATTATGCAATGTAGAAACTGTAGTTGCAAAAAAGCAGTTTTATTCAGCAGCAGATTACTGTCATTTTACTGCACATCTATGGAAAATTGGAGTTTCTAGTTAAAAGAATACAGAAAAACAGATTCCATTAACATGTAAATATCAGCCTATGTAGAAATACAGCATTTCAGTTAAAAAAATATGAAAAAGCATTTATCAATGCATTTGAAATTGATATAATTTACATAATATCACCAAGCTGTCTGCAATCTCTTCAAAAATATCTGCTTTAGAGAGGCTTTTGCACTTGGCAAGTTATCCAATGAATAAGATAAACCAATCCAGATAGAGGATAGCTGATGTACAAGTGCAGGGATGGTGCAGATGTGCTATTCCATCCATGATGAGAGGCTAAGCAAAAAGAAACACGTTATTTAAGGCAGAGATGTATTATATATATGACTTTCCTGAAGTGAACAAACAAAAGAACATAAGGTATTCATAGACCCATATATGACTGAGGACACTTATTACACTTGTATCTTAGGAATTATGGCTTTATCTGTTCTATTGATGCTGTTCTGCAAAAGAAATCTGCTTCAGCCTATTGATTAGTTCACCCTGAACCAGCCTGGGAGTAGTTAATTGTACATCTGCATAATT
The DNA here is from genome assembly GCF_000699245.1 of Pterocles gutturalis. NCBI lineage: Eukaryota > Metazoa > Chordata > Aves > Pterocliformes > Pteroclidae > Pterocles > Pterocles gutturalis. The sequence continues at coordinate 32,669 of NW_010109791.1, forward strand.
AAAATCAAATTATAGAGATGGGTGTAAGTGATCCTGCCCCAAAACAGGCAACTGAAAAAACATAGGGATTCTCTGATTTATTTTAAAATGTAAGGAATTTTAGGACAAACAAAACAAAATCCAAGCAGTAAAACAAAACACAAAAGAGGTACCAAAATGGAATGGGGAAAGGAAGGAAGAAGATAGATCTTCAGTGGCATGTTGTTTTTTATACAGAAAGACGAGATCACAAAAGGTAGGGAATATTTAACCAAGAGGAAGACAGCAGAAAAGAAATGCACTTCCACCAATCCCTTAAGAAAGCTGCAGTCACCTAACCAGAACCATAAAAAGGACCAGAAATATCTTCCCTGATAAAAGATATCCTGAGAGAAGGGCCGGGAAATATGTTTCATATAGAAGTAATAATTTACTTTGGGGTTGGGGGTGAAAATTTCATTTTTTAAAAGAATCTCCTTTTTGTTTTAAAAAAATGAACACATTATTAAATGAGTTAGAATTTATCTTACTTTGAAGATAAATAATCTCTGGGTGTTTTAAGTGAGAAGAAAAATTTTCCATTTTAGTCTTCTTAAATTTCTATTTTTTTCCTGCCTTTTCCTGAGGCTGTTTACTCTGCACATATCAGAGGGAAGGATAATGAAGCATTTTAAACAGGCAGGATCCATGCTTGTGTCCTTAGAAGGGAGCTTCTTTTTCTGTCTGATATTTTTTATTTGAATCCCACTTTCTGAGTAAGGTAGTATTCACCATCAGGAAGGAGTTAAAGGATACCCAAACAACTGTCTGCCAGGACTAATCTTGAGGTAGAGGCAATAAGAGGCTTCAGAAAGAGGGGAGTGGTGGTGGCATTTATGTTGCTTCTTTGCAACATTAATTTGAGAATGATTGAGCCTGAGCTGTTAATAAATGTGAGTGGTTTACTGGGTGGTATAATCAAAACCTGATCAAGACAAAACAGATATTTCAGAAAGATCAACTTGTGCATCTTGAATGGGAACTCCCAAACTCCGTGGCTTGACAGGAGGACAGGGTGGCAGTCTGTGGTTGGCCTTTGATGCATAGCTAAACAGTTGTGAAAATAATTTCAAAAATGGTGCACGAGGGAGACAAGGCTCTTTCTGATAACTCCTGTACTACTTCTATGCCTAAGGTGCTTGCCCACATAGGAAAGCTCTGTTTAGTGTAGGTATAACAGGAGTCTGTTCTCAAAATAGAAGGTGGCGATAGAATGGAAATTTGATTTGATACTGATGCTAAATTTCTACTCAGTCATAAGCAAGGTTTTACGTGTATTCTCCATGCTATACAAGGCTGGCTGATAATTTTTCTCATTCTTGCCTCGTCTTCTTGTGGTATTAAATAGCTTCTCATTACATAACTTCAGTATCTTAAGTCTGCCACATTTATTGTTTGCTGCCATACATTCCAATTTTGCCTAAGAGATTGGTAACTTAGCTTCAGGGTGTGGATTCACGACTCAGCCTTTACTGTAAGTGTATAATGACTCACTCTGGGCCCGGGAGCCAGAGAGCTAAATATAGTACATAGCATTAGAGCCTGGTACAGCTGGGAAAAAAAATCCATTTGGGATTTAGAAAAGGTCAGTTTGGAACAGAGGTGCCTGGAGAGCAGAAACACTTGCCCCGACCACTAACTTCCCTCTGTTCTCATTTGAGAAGTAGCACTGCAGAGCTGGTGTGGTCAGAGAAAAGCGCAGGAGGGTAAGATGGGGAGAGGAAGAGGTGGAAGAAGTGGATTGCTGAAAAGGAACTGATTCTCAAGTCTCTTAGCTGGTTATTCCAGGCACTGGTGCAGGATGTGGGCTAGAAAATGGGCAGTCCTGTGGGAAACGGGTGTTGTAGCACTGCAAGTATCTGGGCTACCAGCCCTGAGCCAGGCACCGGCTTTCCCTGGCTCCAGTCTTAGTAGGAGAGCAGAGACGCCCTACTGTCCCCATCTTTGTCTCTGTGGAGATACAACCCACCAGCAGCTGTTAGTTTTGGAGTGCATCCGTAGTACTGATACAAGGCAGTCTCCTCCACATGATAAATATCTTCTCTTCATAAGAAGCACTGGGGCTGGGGAGAGCCTGTTTCACAGTGTTCAGGAGTGTAGCTCGCTGGAACCCACCGCTTGGTGGTACCGTGCCTTCCTGAAAAACGCTCCAACAAAGCTGTTGGAGGATTTCAGCATGCTGGACGGGAGCATCCTGAAGTGGTGCTGTTCTTTAGAAAAAAAAGTCACAGCATATCAAACTGCCCCGGTTGCAAGACAGGGTCCCATGCAGAGACAATAAAATAGCATATGGCTCTAGCTGTACACATTCCATTTTTATGATCAGTTTGTGATTCCTTCACTATTTTTCACAGATTTTTTAGATAAATTGTGGACGTCTCTCAGCCCCATTAACTCAACTGAAACTGTTGAATAAAAATGCTTCTGAAAATATTTTTCAAAATTGGAGCACTCTCTCAAACAGCAGAGTTAAAACATTAAATAAATACCTACTGTTTTTCTGCTGTCAGCTATGTTTTTCAGCTTAGAACCATTTTGTCTTGGTACTAGGGTGCCTCTGGTAAAAGAGACACTTGGTTGATCCCAACTCTGAAACAGCAGCAAGACTTTTTGGAAGGCCCCATGACAGGGCTCAGAGAGGAAACAGATGACAAAGAAGTCCTTTGGATGACATGTGGAAGTGCTGATGTGCCTCCTACAGAAGCAATCTAGACTATTAATAACACCACCAATTAACAATTGGGTCTATATTCTGAATAATGACAATCGCTCCCTTTCAGAGCTTTATTAAAACTTCCTGCCTAGGTAAATAATTGTTTCTCTCGATCTGGAATATTAGCAGACATACAATGAAAGACATAGTTTACTTCCACTTGAATTGGAGCAATGACATACTCTTACTAGGAAACCATCATCTTGTTGAGTGTGTACAAACTCAGCATACTCTGTGCAAATTCTTTATTGAAACAATGATCAATTTACAAGCTGGATCACATTTCATTTTGCCACTTCAGCATGAACTAGTCTCTTTGTGGTTTATGGCCATGAACTATAAAAATCATAACAGTTATTGAAATCAAAATACAGTAACTGCTTCTCAAAAGAACACATTCATATTTGTCTTACATGTCTTGTAAAATCAAAAAGGATTTCATAATAAATGAAATATAACTTAAGATACTTTAGTGCAAGCATTTCCTTTGCATCTAAGAAGTTTTAAGTTGTCCCACCAAGTATGGCATACTCAGGAGGCCAACTCCTAAAATAGCATGCTGCCAAGATATTCCATGAGAAATTTTAAAATTCAACACTGTTAACACTTTCCAGAATTAGTTGATCTGAACGAAACTGACCATCAGAAAGCCCTGGTTATATGTTACAGTACTTTTGTCAAAAGGTAACTGCAAATCGAGGAACTGGCATAGTATGTACATTACAGTAAAACAGGCACTGATTTTAAATAAATCAACATCTCCCCATATATGCCATTCTGCAAGTTTTATGATTATACAGTAATTTTTAAGCACAGGAGTGAACTACTATACCTCATCTAATACCAATAAACCTGCATGAAAATGCTGACCTATAGATTCTTTTAAATTTTTTAAATGACAATCTCAAAAGATGACTGAATGGTAGGTTTCATCACAAGCATACTCAAAACAGAGAACAAAAAAGGATCAGCAGTAAATAAATGCCACTCAAAAAGAAAATGTTGAGTAAGTAGGTAGTGAGTACTATGTTCAAGTGGTCTGATTAATATGGTCTTACACTTAGGCAAAACGAATAGAAAGTGTAAAATTCAAATCCAACACTGATTTCTTGTGCTGCAGAAATCTGGTCATGTTTCATGAAGTTTTGGCAGAAATACTTTAAAATATCCTGCAAATCTCTTTTTCCTTTCTAGGCCTGGCTTGGAGTTCCTTATGCTTTTAGAATGCAAACTCAGTTGGACTGTATTTTCCAGATTCTGAGTGTTTTAAGAACCATTAGTGTTTGGTGATATAATAAACAGAACGATGTAACAAAAGGTGTGCATAGTCCATATATAGGAAGAGATCACTCTGATGTCCCTGAAGTGGTTAAGGTCCATGAAAATACATAACAATGCAAATGTTAATGTTTTCTCAGAGTCATCATTAATGTTATGTTTGTTAACTATGCTCTCACACCTCAAAATAGCCATTCCCTAAGAAGTACTGCAAGATAGAATTGTTTACGTTGTAATAGCAGAGCCAGAAAGTTTGGAACAGGAAAGGTGAGTTTGGGTCTTGCTTCCCATCTGTCTCCCAAAAAGGAAGTGCCTGACAGCATGTAAAAAGCTTTATGCTTACAGGAGTCTGTAATAGATGCATAAAGATACAGAGCAGCATACATGAAAACAGAAAAAAAATACATATACCGGAACCATTACAATCTGTATTTTCTTCAGATACAGTGCTGTTCTGTTTTTATTCTGATAATACCACAAAGCTGAATGTCCAAAGAATTTATAGCAGACTGGCTCAACCAGTCCTACCTGTGAACTTTCAGCTCTGAGTCCAGCTCCAGCAAAGTGAAGGTTCCCTTTGACCTTGCGACAGCAGGACTTCAGCACTACACCTATTATGCCACCTAATCCAAATAACTATTGCTGGTATGTAGTTTGCAATGTACGTTTGTGTGTACTTCAAATACATGCTGCTTGTGGGTAACCTTTGGAAAAAAAACATAATCTGTATCTTTAAGGAAGTTTACACAGAGATACCAAAGAAAACCATGAGGATTGATTGCTCTCAAATGTTTCTCAGTAAATAAATAATAAACAGGCTGGAGGACAGCCTGAGGACAGCAGTCAGGATCAGAACTGCCTGCTACCAATCACCATATGAACACATGAAGGGGTCTGGTCTCTATTGTAAAAAGTTCATAATTAAAAAACTATTAAAATACTGTAGTTTAATAAATAACTTTGAAACAGGTTTTTTTTTAAATTTTAAAGTGTAATTTTTAAGTTATTTTTAAGCTTTCAAGGAGAACATCCTTGCTCATCTGTGCGATCTTAGTTGGGCACCAGGCAGATAACTTTAAAATGCATGAACGTTGTTTGTAAATGCTGGACAGACAGAAAAATTGAGATGCCTCTTTTCAGGAGGTTAAGGTGAATTAAAGAATTCAGTGCAAGTTCCTGCTTTTGATTCTGCCCTCCTCCTTTTTCCATACCAGAAGGAAATAAAGTGACTTGAAAAATTGATGTGAACACTAAACAGAAATGTACTTTGCGCACTCAGACAAAGTTAACAGTTTGCATCAGTAGTATTTTCAATCGCACTGGTCAGAAGTGAGGTTCTCTATGGTATTCTCTTAATCTACCCTGTGTTCTAGATTTATATTGCTTCACTGGAACTAAAATATTTCCATCCACATTCCTAAAGGGACTTTGCCTATGCATGTTTCCTTTTGGGCACGTGCAAATGCATTTTGTATAGACGCCTGCCACTGTGGTTAGCATAAACAAACATTAGGCAACTAAATGTAGTCATTTTCACAAGTTGGTTGCAAAGTCCATTGTTAAACATATGTTTTTTTTAATAACCATAGAAAGGTAAATGTGGAGCCTTCTCTGCATCACTTATGTAAGTCATGGGGTGTTCCTGTATTACACTGCTAGAGAAGCTCTGCACTTTAATGTGAAGAAGTTCACATAAAACCTCAGTTCATTATCAAGGGTATTTTTAGATAGCTGAAACACTGACTTTGTTTGTTCTCAATTAGCTGATTGCCTCCAAAGGACACCTTATGTAGATGTAGCTACTTCAGTAAAATGTCCAGAGAGCCATTCACACATTACATCCCCATAAATCGAAGCAAGTTCTTTTTCTGTGACATACTAGACTCCAGATTTATTTTGAGTATCTGGACTTATGCTACAGTACTTCTTAAAAACTATCAGATGATAGTTTGGTCATTAGTTCCAAATTTAATGTGTGTTAGATAATGAAGAAATATGCTATTAATCCTAGGCAAACTCCTCCTTGTAAGTGCTTTTTTTCCAGACTCACTCTGGAGAAGGTCCTTTTTATTGTCTGTCTGCAATAGAAGTTATCACTTCCTTTCCACTCCTGGCATTTCCTGTCATTAATGTTGATCCTTTATAATGCCACAATCACTGTGATCATTAAAGCTTTACTGGGGTAGAGTCACATGCACTCAAGAAGCGAACATCCTAGATCGGTAGGAGGTTCTTAAAATACCAAAGCAATTATAACACAGTAAACAGTTTGTGTGATCATCATTGTAATTTCACAGGACACTTGATTTATTTATTTTTTTCTAGTTTGGATAGAACACTCTCAAACTTACACTTATAGATGACTTTAGGCTTGATCTTCAGAGTGTGAATCTGCACAAAACCGAGAATCCTAATAAAAGGGTCTTCTGCAATTTCCATCTTGTCATCTGCTGATTTGCAGGACTTTTAAGAACCTGCATATCTTCTGGTAAAGTACTGCACGCTTACTCTTACCAAATTACTAAAAAACAAGACATCTTGCATATTTGTAGCTGTTTTCCGTCTAAAGTTCTGGCAAAGTAAAAAATGGTCAAATACATGCAAAAAATCCTGCAGAGCTGTTGTGACTGCAACTTTCTGTAAGGTGTTTATGGGCTTTCCCATCTGTAAAATACACCTTAAAGTTGTTTCTCGATGTGGAAAAAAAACCAGTTGTTGGCATCTTCATTCAAAGGAAAAGTGAAAACTATTTCCCTTGTGCCTAAGCAGTGTGGTCTCAAATGAAATTGAAACATTTTAACTTTCTTTAATAGCCCTCTAAATCACAATGCAACTGAGCAAACAGGCTTTGTAAATGGGATCTATTAGGATTTTATTTGGCTACTGGAGTGCTGTCTCTTGGGCAGTATTTCAAATTCACAAGATAATATTTGCAAAAATGCAGTAAATGGAAATAACGAGAGTGAAGGAAGAAAATGAAAACCAGTTTTATGTTTAGTAAGTTCAAGTGTCCTACATCAAAGACTACCAATGACTTCCAGGAGGCCACTACAGGTGACTCCAACCTAGAAAATGCTGAGGTAAATGTTTCTTGGAAATACTCCTAATTGAAAAGAGCAATTAATATTAATGTAATAGCAATTACTCTGCTATACATCATGGTAAACTAAAGTCAAACTGAGAAGAAAGTGCCAAGTAATCCACATACATGCTTTTGCTATGATAGTCTCCAGGTAAGGCTTAGCGGCAAGTACAATATGTATTTTTAAAAGAGCGCCACCTGATTTTCCTGCTATGCATAGATTCAGGAGTAACTATCATACATGGCTTTCATATATAACGCATGTATTTTTGTCATTTGCCAATGCTGTGTCATCAGAACCGAGTTCAGCAGAAGGCTCAGGAGGGGGCTCTGCAGGAAGTGCTGGTGTTTGAGGAGTGTCTTCTTCCTTAGCGTCCAACTGCATGCTTTCTTGCGACTGACCGTCCATGCAGTCCTTTTTGGACAATGGGTGAACTGACACTTTTATTGCAATCTGTTGAGGTGGCTCGTGCAGTGATGATGCGTCAGAGTCAGCTGTGGGAGAGTCACTGCGCTTCAAAGCATTCGGGATCATATACAGCTCATCTGTTTCAGTGGTTTCCTGGCCTTCTGCTGTCTGCCGCACAAAATTCTGTCCCTGCTCCTCCAGACCGACAACCTCCATAATTTCTTCCATTATAGTCCTGCAGTTCATGATGAGAGGTGGCAAAGGTACACTCCGAGCAAGCTCTTCAATATAGCGAGCAAATTCCATGGTCTTGAACTGGGTTACTTTGGCAAGCTCGAGCGTTTTGGCTGATGTGATAATTGGGATACGTTTTGCAATCTCAAAGGCTTTCTGGAGTTTCTCTGCTCCTTCTGTTCTGAAGAATTCATTGATTGCTTTCTCCGTTTTCTTCAGATGACTGCTCATCATACATAACCGAGTAATGTTCAGTATCATAACAATGGTAAAAGCTACAAGGCAGACGATCATGTAATAGATTCCCATATCTCCGGAGGTAAAAACAACCCTCAGCGTCACAGTATTGTTAACACTGCCATACATATTAGATGCAACACATGTGTATTTACCTCTGTCTTCAAAAGACACGCTGGTAATATTTAGTAGCCCATTGTCAAGAAACCACCATTTTCCTGCCAGAGAGGAGACAGAGTAACTTAGTTAGAAGTATTTTGTTCACATGATCAGCATAGTCTTAAACATCTGCTTTGCCAAACTGGCTTCAGATTTTGGAAGAAGGAAATAATGTTCACAAGAAGACAAAGAATTTACCATCACAAAAGCTTGTCTGTCCCTGAGATGCTACCTGTGTTACTATCAAATCCCTGACATCAACTTTGAATAATCAGATCATGCCCTAAAAGAATCTCATTTAAAAAATAGTTAATATGCATGACATCTATCACAACCTTGCAGTCAGTCAAGTTACAAAGATATGACTACTTACCCCAGGGAGCCTCCCAGACACGTGCCACACTTCCTCAAACAACACTAACAATGGGATTGTGAGGCAGAAAAACCTACTGAACCCTCCTTGTTTTGGTTCCTGACAATGTGTTTTCTTACAATTGTGTTATTTTGGTGTTTTGTTGCAGTATTTAATATAATTCTGTTAATGTAAACTTTAAAAAAACCCAAACATTCAGACATATATTCTATACTGCCTGCCCTCTGAGGTGTTCAGCATCTAATTTTGAAGAACAATTTTAAAAAAAAGGGAAATAGGACAGGAGTAAGATGGATGGGAAAGAGAAGAGCCATGACTAACTAAGAATATCTTGTTTGTCACTATGAACTTCTATGCACCATGAGAGAACTTCTTTTACTTTTAAAAGTAATTTCTATCAGTATAATATAATTGATACCTTTGGTGGCTACATGTAATTGTACATGTACATTTCATATCCTTTGAACCTGGCACAGCAGAACTATTTAGCTATTAAACTGAGTCTGAAGCAACATGTTAAAACCCAGTGCTCCTATCACTGCTGAAGTGATTAAAGATTCACCTAGTTCCTGTGTTTGCCATTATATATTATCAAATTAGATTTTTAGTTCCCCAAGTAAGCTTCATTTTATTCAAATGTCTCTACCATTTAAGAGCCGAGCATGTATATTTTTGCTTTATGTGGTGTGATACAACTTACTAAATTGCAACTTTATTATAAAAATCTTGATTTAACTCCAACAGCAAAGCCTGGTGTCAATTCTTTCCTTCATGTAAACTCACCCCTAGAAATGTTCACATGGTAGAGACAAGAGCCAGGAAGTGTAGGAGTGCCTCCTGAACACTTCATACAGGGAGATGTCATAGAGAACATCTCCTTGTAAAACAGTGACATAGGCTGATGTGAGCTAACAACATCATCTAATACATACTGCTGCTCAGAGGCAGACTCAACTGTTTTTGATCTCTGTAACACAACCCCAAGCCATTCCTTACACGTATCTGTTGAAGGCAGTAATGGAATCACAGTAACCTTCCACAGCAAGGGCCTTCAGGTGTTTACCTATCCTTAGTATCAGAAAGTTATTTTTCCTTAAACCTAACCAGCTGCAATTTAAGTCTATTAAGGCAGCTGAGCAAAGACATAGAATCTGTGATTAGAGGACTGAAACAGCACGAAACCCCTGTGCAATGCATGTAAATCACAAGGCAAGGACTGCAGTCCTGCCACAGGTTGGTGTATACGTTGCTTCTACATTTATTTTGTCCTTTCCATGGAAGTTCTTTCATTGTTAAAAATATTATTCTATTTTTTTACTTTATTTCTTTCAATGAATAATCTATGGGCAATTCTGAAACTCATTAGTCAAAAAAAGCCTTTAATTCAGAGTAGTAATGGGCTTTTACAATTTTGAAAGTTTTTCTAATTCAACATGGCTTTATCCAAATTTTTTTTTACATTATCTCCAGTAGAAGCCTATGTAGAAAGTATTCCCACAAGATCCCTGCCTCAGTTCCTGTATGCACAGTTTTTAATTATATCTTTTTATCCACTTACAATTTTTAACTTAGCTGAAACACTACATTTTGCCCTATTTCAGTTCTTGAAAACAGCTGAATCACTTTGCCTGAAGTTAAAAAATATAGAATAAACAAAAAACTCAGTCTAAAGCAGCTCTTCCGCATAAAAGAATCACCCCAATCTGCTAAAGTTAGGCAAATTTAGAGGAAAACTCTCTTACAGGGGAAATGTCAGCATCTCTAACAGATGACACTTTCTCCACCTCTAGAATAAGAAAAGATAGACTAGTGGCTGCTCAGTATTTCTTTGAATTGCAGTGTCGGCAAAGTAGGTCTTTATTAACTGTAAAATGACAAGATGCCTTGCTGATATACCCTGGCTTCAGCTGTTATAAATGACATAATGGCATTAAACTGTGACTGAATGACTGGGTCTGTGCCAGTGGGTCCTGTCAGAGAGTATAAGCCTAATGAGAAAACAATTATTAGAAAAGGTGTCATTGCTGGGTTTTGATAACAATCAATGCCATACTCAACTATATACGTAGTAAAGAAGGGTCTTGTGCTAGGAAACATTTCTCACGGGAAGACAGTTTCTGAAAGGAAGACGTGCACTGTTGAAAGTCTAAATTAAAGTGATTTTGTCTTAATGCTACAGCTGCAATTTTTCCTGATTTGGTCAAAGTTTTTGCTCATCTATCTAAATGTTCGTGTTATTAGCTACCTCTCTCCATTGACTACAGAAAGACCTAAGGTTTGATACCTAACTAAAGGGGAAAATTTCTGTTAGTGAGCCTTAGTAAAACACTCAAGCGCACTAATCACGCTGTGTTGCCATGATTGCACAAATTCTATCTGAAAGTCCGCTTAGTAGCTCACGTAATTCCTTTCTCTAGCTTTACTCAAACAACGATAAAATACTGTAATGCAAAATATAACCAGTTATGCAGTAAGCTTTTACAGATACACTATGCTGTTGCACATCTACCTGGGTCAATCATTACTCCTGTCATAGCAGAGTTCTCCCTCATGTCAGCTATTAGGCAAGCTATCTTGCATTTAGTATGAATAACTAAGAGTTTATTTCATCATGCTGTGAACAAAGCAGTCAGTATTGAAGGATTACGTGAGCAAAACACCTTCCATCCCCCTCCCCACCCCCGCCCCCCCATAATGTTCCCTAGAAGTAGAACAAGGATTAACACCCAAACCTTCCATTTAAGGCAAAAAAGCTCATATGTAATTAAGGTCTCTGGCAAATGCAACTGAAGACTCTTAACTAAAGCCAGGAAGGATCAAACTTGGGTTGTCCTTCTGACTGCTGCCCTGTGTAGGTTTTTCTGTTGGTCATTTAGGGCACCTCTTGTTTTTCACACTCCCAGGGCACTATGCATAAAGACAGGAGGAGTCAGGGAGTTAGCTGTGTTGAATTCATGCCAAAAAACTATTCTCATATGTCAAGAGAATCCTCGAGTCGGAAAATAGCTTTTTTAGTCTTTTTTGGTGCCAGAGAAGAACAAAAGGCAACAGAGTGGGAAACAGGATCAAACCCAAGGTCTTCCAATGAAAAGAAGGCTGTCTACACCTTCTGTTAAGTGCTTCAGCTTCTTGCTGTGTGTTGCTATAAATAACACATGAAAAAAGTTATTGTTTTCTTCCAAGGTGTGCACAACAAATTTATGGCTGACATCAGGCTTTCATATATTTTCACACAGGAAAATACCACAGTCAGGCTATTAAATTCAGGTTATTAGTCAACTTGCTGAAATCAGAAGTGTCTCAGGACAGGCTACATCAGTGAGAATACTAAGATCTTACCTTTATTCTCCTCCTCTTGGAGCAGGTGGCCATTGGAATTGTACCATTGGTAACGCGGACTAGGACTACCTTGGACATTGCAGTCGATCAAGGCACTACTCCCCTCCTTGACTATAATATGGTCGATGTGGGAGATCACCAGAGGCACAGATCCCATGTTCATGTCAGTGCGGTTGAAAGTGCTGTTGTTAGTCACATCCTCAGCAGTCGTCAAACCTGCTAATAAGATGACAAGGCGTGTGGTAGGCAGAAAGTACAAAAAGTGGTGGCTGTTCAGGATGTTCATTTTCCTTCAGTGGTATATGCAACTGGCTGGGAAGTGGGATCGGTTCTGCTCAACGTGGGCCCTTGAGGTGAGGAGGTCACAGGAGAGTTCTACTTTGATCTGTCCAATTTTGTGTTTAAAATATCCTATAAAATAAATAAATAAGTACAATGAGATGGCATGTATAAACAATCCATTAGATGTACTCTTAAAATAGTGACACATCCATTAATGCATTTCACAATCATCAGCTCAGTGTCTTGTCTAAATGCTAATGTTATCACAGTCCTTATTCTTACTGGAAAAAGATGCATACATTTTCCTGACAATAGTGTTGTTCAGAGTGGCAGGCGTGGGAGAAGGCTTTTATCACCTAGACACTTAGCTGTGATTTAGCTACACCAGCAGCTACAGTTTCATGCTAAAAGTTCTACAGATTTTTTTTTTTTTTTAACATTTGCAAAATCAACAGGAAAAACAAAGGTACAGCATGTTAAAGCTGTCACTACCAGTTCAGTGCTGCAACTCTGTCATGTGCGTGGTCTTAGGTGAATTGTGGAACATGATGAAAGAAAGAGCTGCTCCAGGAAAGGTTTTTGGGGCTGATGCTGGAATCCCTAATATACCCAATTTTGTCCAAATACAACAGTACATAGAGCAAAACATCTCAGACCATTCACTTTTCTTAAGCTACTGCATTTTTTAAAGTTTTCTGAGATAAAACATATCATTGAAGAATATTCTTAAAAGAGAATATTTAGTACTCAATAAAGTCATTTCAATGTCATTTTTAGAGCAGATTTAGAAGTAAAAATGCTTGCTAGTGACATAATTGTGGGTAAGGTTTCTTTGAGACACAAATGAAGTTGGGACTTTTCCATTCCTATATGGCATTAAGCGTTTTGCCTGTATACTTTTTGCACACTCTCACTACAATATTTTCCCTCAACTAATCATCTACAATGAGCCCTTTCTTAAGCAGTAATTTCAAGTTTGTAGACAGAGGAGGGGGTTTACAAATGTGCTGTCTATTGGCCTTGTTATGCTCCCAGTGAACACACCTGGCATTCGGTACTGATGGAGGCCACAATGTTGGCCTCAAAATGAGCACCTTTGAAAATTTCACTCAGAGTCTAAGGGCCGCAAATGATGTTAAATCACATCAGAATATCAAACTCATGTGTTTACTGATGTGTTTCTACGGTAAATAATTGAAACTTAGTGAAATGTATTAGTTAGAGGAATCTACCTGGAATCCAAATACAGGTAACTCCCTAACAAACTTTCCCCAAATGAAATTTAACATGCAGAACTGTTTATGTTTTATTAAAGATTTGTTTGACATCATGGTAACTCATCTGCTTTAGCATGGAAAATGACTGCTGATAAGGTTAGGTCAGTTCCATTTATAAAGGAAACACTACAATAAAAACAAACAATCCCCTTCCTTCTTTTCTTCTTTATTCAAAAAGGAAAGAAAACAATATTACTGTCTTTCACTGGTAATGTTCGACTTAGGTTGTTTTCTTCTCCATCCCCTGTTCTCTGTAAAGCAATGAATTTGACTTCATACACATAGATACAACTGTTATTAAAAGAGCAAAATAGTTTCCTCCTTTTTGTAGGATGAAACATCACTAGAAATTACAAACTATGTTTTTTTAGATAAGCTGCATGCATGGTGTCGATGCCTGTCACAACTCCAAGCCTGCCCTCATTTTTTCTCTGTTTTTCTAATTACTGAATGTGGAAATATTTGTCTTGAAGAGCCAGAATAATTTTTAACTTTAAATTAATAAGCAAATCTCATTTGTCATATAAAGCTATAAAAACAATGACTTCAGAAATCCATCTCCTATTATTCAACGTGTGTAGAGCCTGTGCTTTTCAAGTTCTGTACAGGTACAGCCTGTCTGAATCTGCACTTTGGAAAAAAATCCTTCAATTCTGCCTATTCACTTGAGTAACTATTTACATCTCATTTCTACTACTCCATTAACCTTGGAGACAGCCATTCTTTATGGTTACACATATTCACTCTATAAAATGTTTCTGCACAGTGTTATAGATCTGCATTGCGCCATACAGAAAAGCCAAAAGACACATCACACTTCCTGGCAAGGCAGCAGGAACAAAGACTGGCTGGATTAAGACAATGGGAAGGGCAAAAGAACAACATAAATTGATTAAGCTTTGTGTTGCTAATTACTGGCTGTGGCTTGTTATTGTTGTATTTGAGCCTACCATATTTTTTGATGGCAGAAAAATTAGTAGCAATCAAAAAAGATGTTAAGTGTGGAGAGCAATTTTCATTCCAGAAGGATATTAAATAGCATCACCCCAAAAAAGGGTGAATAGAAAACCTGTAAGGAAAGAACCTGCTGTGTATTGGGATGCTTAAGGAGGTTGGTGGCCCACTGAATCCCTCCAGCACAGGGATGCTATGGATGGATGTTTGGAAAGTGTGTGATGGCAGTAACAATGTAAGGTGTGCCTGTTCTGTATGTTCACCCATGTTTAACGCAGAACATACAAAAGCAAAAACTGTACCTTTGTGTAGCAATAACAAACATGACTGGTTCTTAACATGGTCAAAGGGCCAATTACTTGCATGAAAATAACAGCAACTGCCTCACTCTGGCACAGAATTGAACTATAAATAGCTGCAGTAAATTTCAAGAACTAGAGCCAAACAATTTATGTCTACTGTGGGAGAATCGTGCCTACTCATGTCACTCCTGGAAATGTACTTTCCCATGTATGTTCCTGGAATGAAGAATATTAAGAAAACACTAATCCATCTGCAGATGCATTTCTGTTTGAAATAAATAGAGTTTGATGGCTAGTATGAGGAATAACCAGGGAGCAGGTTTAAAGCAGAATGTTTGGAAATGGTGGCTGCTGTTTTCGCGTGCCATCCAGGGACGTGCTCTTGATGGACACTTGAGTATGTTTGAGGAGTCAGGGAGAGATCTCGCTGAAGAATGGTGTTTGATGATGCAAGTTTAGACAAATGTTCCCAGGGCAACTAGGAAGTGATAGGGAATCTTTTCTTTGGTGTGTATCCTCTGCACTGTCAATGGGGAACAAAAAAATGCAAGAAACCAAAGAAAGTCTCCTCAGCCTCACCTAGCAGAAGAAAGTTAAATGATGGCCATGCAGGGACCTGCATGCCCAGGACCCTCTGCTAACCTGCTGGGCAGGACCAAAAATGCTACAGTCAGGTTAGGAAAGCAGGAAGAAGCAGAGACAGAGAACTGAAGGGGTAGAAAATGGGCTCACACCAGACTCTGGCACAAAAAGAGACTTCCTGAGAGTTTCTGTCCCTACTACTTTGCTGTAGGCACAATAGCAGCCTGACGATATCAGGGAAAACAAATCTGGGAGACAGCTGCTCTGTTAAACATAAGTGATGTAATGGGTTATGATTCAGTCACACAACTAAATGGGGGGAAGGCTAAGGAGACCAAAATAGGACTGCTAGTGATGTCTGCCCACTTCTGGCAAAGAAGCAAGAGACTCCAGCATATCGGAGCAGTGGGCACAGTGCTGCCACCCTGAATCTTGTCCATAAGAGGCAATATTTAGCAGTGGCTCACGATAAACCTGATGAAAGCAGCCAAAATTGTAACCTTTTAATCTGACGTGACGTCAGAGAAAGCTGGATTGGCTAGACTAAAACAAAGATTCCTGTAATGACTCCTCAAGACTGAGAGAAACACAGGACACTAATGAAGGAGGACATCTGCAATACTGGGTATCACTCTGTGGGAACAGAATGAGTCTCTGGGAGCATTTTTGCCGCAAAAGGGTCACTATTAAACAAAAAGTTAAATTTCTGGTCATAGAAAGAATGTAAGTGTTCCTTTCTCCCATCCCCCAAAGCACATGAGCTACCTGTAAAAGACTTATAAAAAGTACAAGTTTATAATATATTTACTTATTTACTGTGGTTACATATACTTTTTTCACTGTGGTGCATGAAAAGGAAAGAGAACACCCCTGGCTATTCTGAGCTACCTTTTCCAGCCAAAGTTGTAGCCAGAGACAGGCTTACCTCCCAAGATGGAATTAGAGGAATCCCCAAACTCTCCTCCAGCACCTAGAACATATATATAGATAACTTACCCTGCCGTATTGTATCTGTATCTGTAGCAATATTTACCACTGCAAGATGTCTGCCAGTGGTCCTTACATTAAGTTGTTTTTTTCTTTCCCAACCCAAATTCTATGAACTGAAAAAGTGAAAGTAACAGATTTACTGCTTGCAGGATTAACTTCCAAGGAAAAATACATGAGACGAGCCACATGAGGGAAGCATGATAGGCTTTTCTTCTAAGTGACATGACAGCAAGCTCTAGTGTGCTCTCTATACATTTCTATCCAGAGAAGTTCCTTGGAATGTGCTCCAGAACAAGCACAGCTGCAGGATGGTGGTATTACTCCTAACTATGTGAAACAGGGACAAAAACTGAGGTTAAAACTCTGTCCAAAATCAAGCATCAGTCTAAACAGAAGACACATGCAGGTTGGACTGGCTGGGAACATTAATCACTCAGAAACATGTTCTGATTGACAATTTCTTTTTTCATGTCACTGATGAGTTTGCTTCCCAGTATTACTGCCACCAAAGAAAGTCACTGTGTGTGAGGGGCCATGTTAGTAAGTGCTGCGTTTGTACAGAACAACATGATGCCAGAACACAAAAGAACAGAAAAGGAGGGCAGTGATGCATACCTTTTCCTGTCTCACTCACTTCTGTAAGACTGGCCTGTTCTTGTTCTTGGAATAATGTGTAATCCTATTAACTGTGAGGCTATTCAATTCAGAAGTGAAGCACAAGAAGCCAGCTTATTGTATAATGCATAAATTATGTTCCTATTGCTTTAACATCCCAATGCTTGCTTGCTTGGCTTGTAAGCAGTCAAGAAAATGACATTATTTTTATTCTAGTTCTCATTTCTCTATAAATTACTATCAAGGAAGATGCTAGAAACCAAATTAAAGCCAATTATTTATTACTTAAAAACTACTTACTACCTTTCCTAGTTTCCATGGGCAATGCCTTTACAGAGTGGGCAAAAGTAAAAGTTAACAGGTCTTACTGGAACAGGAATGCAAATGAAGGAACTTACGCCACAAGGAAGGCAAGAAGCTCGCTGCCAGTTCATAGGCTTAGAGTGAGAACTGCATACTGAAAAGGTTAAGCTATTAAGAGTCCAGACAGGCAGATTAAATGTCACTCATTTACAAGTAGCAGAAACTTTCCAACTTATTTTTCTAGTAATTTTATAGCCAATAAAATACTAAGGCTTGGTTCTGAAAGAGCTGGCTGTTCATTCTCTTTGGGGGGACTTCAGTCCTTCATAACTTTGTGTTTTTCTCCTTCCCTGGCTATGTTGAATAGGTGGCACGCTGGTGATGACATGAAGATGAACATGAAGAGCTTCTGTCTGCACATCTGGACTGGGGCTTCCCAACTGGGCAGTTGCCCAACTGTGTGTGTGTTTCAGTCTCTTCAGCTGCTTTCAGCTGCCTGGGAATCCTCTCATCAGGGCTGTGTGATGCTGCCCTGGCCACGTGTGCTCAGCCACTTGGCATCACGTTCACTGCCTTCAGCCTCCTGATAGGAGGGTATAGAGAAGATAGACCCAGGCTCGTCTCAGAGGAGTGCAGTGAAAGGACAAGAGACAAGGGACACACACTGTAACAACAGAAATAATTATTTTTTATGAAGAAATTTTTAAGCAGGAAGTCAGTCAAACCCTCCACCAGGTTGCCCAGAGGGGCTGTGGAACTTCCATCCTTTGAGATGTTCAAAACTTGACTAGACACAGCCTGAGCAAACTGGTCTACACTGGCCCTGCTTTGAGCAAGGTGTTGGATCAGATGGCCTCCAGAAGTCCCTCCCAACCTATAAAAACCTCTGATACTCAAGAAACACAAATACAGGAATGGCCTTGGAGAAGTCAATGTGAATAAATATTGCTAGTCTTAAAAATTTCTATATGGGATGCTGGGAAATTGCCTTTATGATCCCCTTCATAATTCTGAGAGTGTTGACTACAGCCTAAAAAAAAATGTTTGGCCTTCTTCATTGTACTTACATGATAAGTAAGTACAATGATAAGTCCTCTTTACCATATAGAGACGACTTATTTCCAGCCTAGGTAACTAATGAAATATCACTTATTTGGGGCATCTGCAAAGGTGAATGTTGGGTTTTTTCTCATGTGCAGCTAGTCAGACTCTAAAGTTCATGGGTTATTATCTGCTGATAGATCTGGGTTCTTGATGCTAGAGAGTTGTCAGTTGTGGTGAATCTAATCTTGAAACAAAATAAAGCAGAAATAAGTCAGACTCAAAGACAGACTAAGAGAACCTTTTCAGACTACTGACTTCAGGGAGTAGATGATTAAAAGACACATTATTTAAAATATACACAATATTGAAGGATGTAAGCATGTAAAGAAGAGAGCTGAGGCATATATATTCACTGCTTCTCATAGTGCTTAACAAGACAAATTTC
The DNA here is from genome assembly GCF_000699245.1 of Pterocles gutturalis. Taxonomy (NCBI): domain Eukaryota; kingdom Metazoa; phylum Chordata; class Aves; order Pterocliformes; family Pteroclidae; genus Pterocles; species Pterocles gutturalis. The sequence goes on from NW_010109791.1 coordinate 51,305, forward strand.
AGTGAAACTGAGCTGGAAGATGGGGCAGTAGGAGGAAAGAGAAGGAAGTTTTTTGATTAAATTACTAGACTGCAGTTTCTTGACACAAGATAAAACAAGGGCTGGAAGTTTAGGAAGATTCAAGACAAACTGTATATAATTTACCTGCGCAGGTTCATAGATTATGACTGTTTATGCAGAATGTGGGGACTTAACTGTCTTCTGTGTATTCACGGTCCTCTGAGTGTATGGCCCTGGGCAGTGAACGAGAATGGCTGTCAGTATGGCAACTCAGAGTCCTTTTCTATGACTCCTTTCTAAAATAAATTACAATAAAGAAGCCTATAAATTAATTTTATGATTTGTAGGTACTGGTAAGCTATTACAGGCAAACATTTGTCAATTTGTTTGTAAGGTGACAAATGATAAATAACAAAAGGAAGGAAATGTAAAAATCAAGGGCCATAGCTTATTCTACTGTTAATGGCAGAAACAAGAGTAAAACTTGTAACGAGTATCTTCTAAAATTATTTTGTTCTGAACACATCCAACACTGTAGGGGGTAACAGAGTGTTGCAGTTAACAACAGCAAAGATTCAGTTATCTTAGCTTCACGGTTCCGTATCAATAAACTGCAGCAAGAAAGCACCAAGAAATATGGTAATTCTACATTTTACATGTGTGATTGAAAATGAACGCTAAATCCAGACTTTTGGTGTAGGGA
>NW_010109791.1:52038-56658 GCF_000699245.1 Pterocles gutturalis
CCATTCTATTCAGCAATGGTACAAAGAAGTTCTTCATGTTGCCTTTACAACTGTGTAAATATTTTCAAATATTTTTACTGTAAATTACTGCTCACTTTTGTTCCTTTCTATCCTACTTCATGTCTCGATATTGCAAAACTGGCAAGCATATGGTGTCCTAGAGATTTTTAAGACCCCCTTTCCCTTTAAATATTTGAATGGTCCCATTGATTTAAACATGTCTTTGAATGCTCTGGTGTGTACTCCCCTTATGCCAACAAACAGTCAGAGACCCTAGTCTATTAACCTAAAAATTAATAGATGAAGGCTGTTGGTAGTTAATTATTGGAGAGATTATTTGAAAGTACCTCAAGAATGTCAAACCTCTGAAAACTTCTCTTTTGATGTTGCAGCTCTTATAATCCCAGCATCTCCACTGTATCAAATCAACTTTTGGAAAACGTACTGCAGTAACAAAAACACTCGGGCAACTTGGATGCTGAACTTTTAATTGAATAAGCTGTAGTTCATATGTGCATTTTGATATGGACTGAGTGATTCAAGTGTTCTTTCTTGGAGGTATTTTAATAACCGCAGAGAAAACAAAGCCAAGTTTTATATTTGGTGGAGAGGCTTGCTGCTTTTAATCAAGACAGGCACTGTGGTGGAAATGTCCTACTGAGTTGTGGGCTACCCAGATCTCATAGCAGATTCAACACTGTTGGTAGTGGAGACTTTTTAAAGCCCAGCTTGTGTTTGATTAGGTATGCACTCTTTATGGGATTTTAAATCTTACAAATAAGTACTTTGTTCATGTAAATTATCTAGATTTATTTAGGATTTGTATTTACTTGGAGGCTGGGCAATTACTGCTACATATAGTTTTGTATACAAAACTATTGTTCCAGAAACATCTGTATGTCTTTAAGAGACACTTGTTTAACTCCTTGTGAGCTTTCAGCATAGCTGCTGTTTTGCTGTTGCAGTAGACGCAGGTGGATCAATGTTTACAAGTCCGCTTTGTTAAGAAAGGAGGAACAAAGAAGATGCACAGAGAATCTCTCCCACACTTCCACATACCGCTGAGCGCTGCCCGGCCTCACCACGTTCTACGTATCTTTCATTTTCTTTACTCACCTCTTATCTTTTATTTATTCCGGCACTCTGTAAGCATTATTCTGCCAACAGTTTAAATAACCCAAGTCAGCAAATACAACAGATCTCATATGATCCTGGCGTGGCCTGGATGCTAAGAACACAGCACTGCAGAATGCAGCCCGATTCACTTCCCTCCACTTCCACTTTCAATCTGTGTTTGCCAAAGCTACCTATCCTTTAAGGTCATCTAATTGTTTTATTTTTACAAACGAAGAAGAAAAATTACTGATGCAGGATATTCAAACAAAACATAAAATTAAAAATTAACTTTTGTTTAAATAAAGATACAAAGGGCTTTGCAGGGCTAAGGACTTCTACTATTTAAACTCTATATTTTGTACGTGGTTTGACTAAGTGAATGTTTTCAATGCACTGATACAGTTTTCATTATCCTATTTTAACAAAAGGCTCCCATTTTAGCTGGAATATAAAAGAAAAAAAAAGCAGAAAACAGATTTGAGTATGACTAATTCTTCTCTATCCCTACAGAGCTGCAAGATGGGATATAATTTTTAATGACTGTCTTTCACATTTATTGGTTTCCAAGACACGGGACAAAGACGTTACACGTGGGTGCCATGATTAGGACAGGATTAACCTTTCCAGAGGGGGAATTTAGACAAATCTAACCATTCATGACTGATTGCAGTAGGAAAGGATCATTCAGGTTAAAAGTGCCTGTGCCTGTTTCCCCCATAAGAAACAAAAGGGATAGCAGATGGGATTCAAAGGAGTATGCCCTGCACCATGCAATAATTTAAGTCTTGCTTATACACAAATGTGATCAATTCAGCCCTTTCTAACCGTGTCTATGTAAGGCCACATACCTGCAATAATTTAACTGGAAGCCCTCAAGTTTACTAAAAAACCTCTATAATTTCAGACTTTTGTGCCAGCTATTTCTACTTTGGATTGAAAAATATAACATTAAGGTAACGTATCTTTCCAAGCACCCATTATTGCTATCAGCATCATTGGTAGGATGTGTACACGCAGTCAGGCACATATGACAGGACTGCACACACAGCAGTGCAATTGCAGTGCAATATACATGCCCTGGCCCTGCATGACTTCAAAATAACAGCACAAATCTCTTCTTGATATAAAACTCTCAGAGTGGCAGAGCCATGTAAATTAAATATTACATTTGGGCTAGGTAGGTTATTCTTAATGTAATTCCTTCACATGTGGTGGCCCTCTTCCAAAATAAGGCATTCACACACATCTGTACTGAGTTCTTTATTTCCGATAAGCAGGTGCTGCTCATGGTGATTACTTTTACTCTGAAATACGAGAGTCCACTAACAAAATTTATTGGATAACTAAATCCAAAACACTAAATCTGTTTGAATTCCTCTATCCTGACACAAATAGGTACAAGCTTTGTCTGCCTTTCACAGCCTTCCTGGCAGATAGAAGATATGATGCTCTAAAATGCTGCTATGAATCATAGTAACTGGTGAAAAGTAATAGCATCTCCATTGTCATGGAAATGATGTTTCTAAGATGGGTCTCTATGTGGATAGAAAATGCCACTGTCTTAGTTAACAGAACTAAATAACAAAATGAAGAGTACAAAGAGGGGTTTGCAAAGGCACACAAGTCGGTATGGATGGACAGCTACTCAGAACTGCGGGAATGAAAAAATTCCTTAAGTATCCAGGAGCTTGGTCTTATACCAGTCTTCTGGTCACATATTAGTATGGTCCAGGATACCTCAAAGTAGGATCATAGGTGTTCATGTCTGCAAAAACTTGTAGTAAAGGTACAACTTGCTGACAGAGAAAGAAGACCCTGCTAGCAAAGCTCAGTACAGGTTACTTTAGTTCCTGGCAAGCTCACTCTCCTTGTTATAAGTTGTATCCATATTTCAGTGGTGCCTTACACTGGCTATTGCCAGTAGTTTAAGCCATAAAAGAAATGCCAGTCCCCAGATTCCAAACTTTCTAGGCAAGAGATGAAATGGAGATTGGTTTTGTTCCATTTAAATCATTCTCCAGCACCCGTATCATTGCATTACAAATGTGACCCTCTCTTAAACTGTATGGAGTGGCTTTACATATTTCTGTTGGTTGGTTTTGGTTTTGTTTTTTCGCTGGTTAAAGTGATGAATACACCGTAACCAGGTTCCTGTGCTGACTCCATCCTCCTCTTCCATAGACAGGACCTGTCAAATTGCAGGGAGGCAAGGCAGATGAGGCAGGGAAGCAACTGGAGCTGTACAATATAGATCACTTCAGAATTCACTGACACCCCACCACCACGTGTAAAATGTTTTAAGAGCGACTGATTTTCTCTCTAAACTTTCAGGATGGGAAACATGCCTTGGACAAATACCACATATAACTGTATTAAAGTACAAAGAATGCCCTTTATTTGGTGGATGTTCTGCTGTTTGGCTAGGCCTCTGAAAATTTCAAATTCTTCAGAATTTAAAAAGGGTATACAGCGTGTACTCCAGCGATGTAAGCTGCACTGACCATCAACTGATGTTGATATACTGCAGTCTGAATGAAAAGGGATTCCTACTACACCTACCACAAGTATATAAATGGTATTGGTAGTAACTGTACATGCTCAGCCAAACAAAAGATTCCTGCCACGCAAGCATAATCTCCATTGGAAAGAGATCTGACATATTTTGTCCTCCTGCAGTGAAGAAAGAAACTCTTCCACAATCTAATGGCTCTAAACAACTAAAATGCTATGTTTTTTCCCTTTAAACTCCTTTGTGTTTTCCCCCTTGAACTAACTTTACAGTCTTTCAGACAAATACCTACCAAATGAGGTTGCAATTAGTATTCAGCATTCCTTACACCGTTGGTACTTTTATTTCTGAGCAAGGTTATCCGTGAAGCTCCATTTGGGATGCCTCAATTTAACAACTGAAAGAGGACTACTAGGAAGTGCAGGCTCTTATAAGACTCTCCAGATAAATACACTAGAAAAGTGCCTGCTCAGTAGTGCTCTGTGTTCTCTTAAGCTCCCTCGTCCTATGTTGTTCGAATTTGCTCCGTTAAGAAACAGTATTTGACAATTATTGCAAGACCCCTCTGAAATTTTAGACTGTTGTTCCCTCCAGGCACTTCTGAAATTGAGCTTTATCTCACGAGACTATGCTATGAAGAAAAACGGTAATTAAAGCAAAATATCAGGAGGCAGCCTGTATGCCTGTACGTTAAATCTAAAGCAGCACAACTCAAGCTCTTCTAAGAAGTCAGTACCACCCGGGAGGTCTCTGCTGGATGCCCACCTCCCTTTCCCTTCCCCGCGGGACGGCAGCGGGCAACCTGACCGCGGGCTCCGCGGCAGCGCAGCAGCTCAAGCTCCGGCCTTTTTCGCCTGAAGAAGCCCATTTTCCTGCAAATCCCGGTGCTGATTTGAATCAAAAAAAAACTCTCCACCTTCCCTGCCGCACGCGGCGTTACTCCACTCCCGTTGCGCGGGCAGCTGCCCCCGCTCACCGCGGCGGGCTGCCCGTCA
>NW_010109792.1:0-8665 GCF_000699245.1 Pterocles gutturalis
ATATTATTTTAATAGATTTAGATATTTTTCTCTCACTCATCTGAAATAAGCAAAATCCAGCTAATGCTGGACCCAAGAAATTTTCCTCTCTAGAGCCTTGCTAAAATTAACTTATCTTGGAAACTGTTCGGCTCTGACAAAAATGGGTAATTTGATGAAAATACAGTCAGCTGAAAATTTTCCTACCACCTCTAGTACAGGACTCAGAAGTGCTGTCAAAGAAAGCTGTACAAATAAATGACATTTCAGTAACCAAGTTTAAATCAGTTTTTTTTCCCCTGAAGTTTTATTTTAAACAAGTGTTTAATTTAATTTCAAATATAATGTTCCCTCTTGCTTCTGTGCACTATCCCCCTAAAAAGTCAAAACAAATTGATGTAAAATTTAATTAGATTTTAAATAAAAAGGTTTCCTTTTTTTCTCTCCAGATTAGACTGTTTTATGAATGTAACAGCAGACAGAATTTCTCAGTGAATAAAGTATATGTCAAAAAATGTCCACTGCTGCCTTGTAGAGATAATGTATAAAGAGGAAGAAGCAGTGCATACTTGTGCAGGTAGAATTTTGTTCACATTAAATCCCTTTTCATCAAGCTCAGATATTTCCAGTTAATGCTATGCTTTAGTTTATATTTCACTTGTATTTTTATTATCTCCACCAAGCCAAACATCTTCTTGGATAAATCATCTGAGTCTCCAAATGGCTTTTGCAGCACTTTTGAGTTTAAACTTTGAGTTAGATAGGTTCTAGTGAAGAATGGAAAATTTCATAATATGAGCAAATGGGGAAAAAAACACTTGAGGAAACAAAATTTGCAGAAGATTTGCAGTGTAGCTATCTTGACTCTCTGCGGAGAATCATCCAGAATAGTCTCCTTGCAAAAGGATCAGGTGCTCACATCTTTCACTTCTGAATAGTCTTTCCTTAAGGGCATGCATTGTGTCAAATGCATTCATGTCCATATAGTGGATACCCACTTCAGTTTGAGAGTCAGTAGCAACAAGTATTGCTGAGAAAGCTTTGAAGGCTGCCAAGGCAGAGCCAACACAAAGAGATATTCTTCAGTTATATTCTAGCCTTGAGGCGGTAGCTTCTGAAAATATCTTACTAAAAGTGGCATAAGAAATAATACTCGTAATAAAGGGGAGTTGTACCAAAGGAAATGGAAGATTTTACAAGAGCTGAACAAAAATGTAGATGTATGAACAACATCTCTGGCTGATGATTGTTGGAATGTCTTATGCGTATTACTTTTTTTTTTTTTAAATTTTAATGTAAGATGGTTCTAAATACACTTCTCAGAAGTTCAGATTTGATACTGCCAGGCCAAAGGGTATCTGGGAAACATACAGCACTGGGGGTAGGAGCACAGATGTTCAACATCATACAGGATCAAGCCTTAAAACTCAGGCACTTGAACACCAGCATATATTTCACTGTCGTACTTCAACAGGTGGATCTCCACTCACTGCAGCGTTATTTAAATCTGTTTGCTATTCCAGACTCAGGCAGCAGTTCAGATTTCCCAAGTCTCTTCTTCCTTTTGTATCTGGAAGGGTGCTTGCACACATACCACAGAAGGAATTGTATCATGCTTGTATTAACACAAAGTTCATTATTTCTTTAGCTCCTTTAGGTATTCCTATGATGTTCAAAATTTTGAGCAAATGATGGTCTTTTCCTGATAGAATACCTACCTCCAGACTGAGATCAGACAGGGATTGGTCAGGCCAAGAGGAATTTACATTAGAAAGTTGCCACCGATTAAAAAACTGAGGATTAGATTAAATTTGGAAAGCAATTTTTACAAAATTGAGAGCTGTGGTTTGTGGTTTTTTTTTTTTTTTTTTTAATTTTTTTTTTTCTGATACTGAGCATAAAATTCACTCTCCTGCTCACAGTTCACACATTACCCTCCAGAGCAAACAGAGGTCTGAGAGCTCTGGCTCTCCTCTTTTTTCCTGCCTCTTCATATCCCTTGCTCCCAAGGTGATTTGTAGGTGTTGCAAGTGTGCAGATCTGTGTGCCTGCCAGTGACTCCCACCCAGCTGATGGAATTCTGGGTTGTCTTGTTAGGCAGTCTTCAATCAATCATCTTTACTCCAAGATAAATGCAAAGGGCTTTTGTTAGGGCCAAGGAGTTGAGCTGCTACTGGCTCAGTGGCCAGTACTGGTCTAACTGTTTCATACACCAGGGAGGAAATGCAGACTCGTAGTCTTTCTTTACCATGGTGCGCTTCCTTTCTAACAAACTCTTTTGGTTATTTGGGAGTAAGATAAGTAAAAAAACCTCTTCCCAATCTCTATATCTGAGACACAGAGAGGACTTAAATTATCTCAAGTCACTAGGGAATATACGTATAGTGACTCAGAAGCAACGACAACATAGAGTCAGGAAAACACACTCAACTGCTACTTTGGACCAATGCTGGATGGCTTTGGCATTAAAAAGACTCCTGTGTCTAGCCAGCCAAATTCTGCAAAACTGCTCTATAAAGAAACTTTTCTTAAGCAGTGCTTATTATTTGTGTTACCTAATTTGCACATTCAGCAGCACACTGTAGCTGTTACGGAGGGGGTCCTGTATTTCTGAAAATGGCAGCCAGCTGTTGTTCAACTCTGCAAATTTCTTTGCAGCTTATTTATAAACCATTTGAAGGCTGACCTAACGCTCGCTTAGCACAAAATAAACCCTGGAAAAATGTGGTGCCATAAAGCTGCCAAGTCAAACACTTACTGCATTTTTGTAGAAGAAATACAGCACCATGTTGGCGAGTCGGGAATAACACCAGTGGCCATGAACAAGCAAGAGCTTCTCCAAATGCCGGAACCTTGGGATTGCAAAGTCGCTTGCCATCACCGCCTTTAATGAAAGAAAAGTTGGAATAATTATTGTAAAGCATCACTTTTGACACCAACAGTGAATCTAGTCATCTTCCCAATCCATACAGTCAATGGAAATTGTACTGACGAAGATTTAAATCCATTACAGTGCATCTGAAATGCAGATATTGCCACATTGATTTGGAATACCCGTGAGCAAATCCAGCAACTTGGCAGAACATGCAAGGTGACCCGGTCCTCGCCCAAAGGAGATTACAGTCTGTGTTCCAGATGGTAACAAGCAGCAGCAAAAAGCAAGAGGTGGGAGAGCGGCTGCCGATTACAGTTGCATGAGCATGAAGGCTGGGGGCCCAGATGTAGACGTCTTGGTGCCTGAAACAGCTTTCTCTGTAAAACTACAGGGTACTTACAGGGCAAAATGAATTTCCAGAGAATAAAGTAAGAAAAGCACAATTAAGTGGTTGTAACATAATTACTGGACTTTAAAACACAAAGCAATAAAAATATTAGTTTTAACTAACATTTGTAATCCTGGCTTATAAAGTTTGCTTGGCTGTCCTGAGATATCAGTATGTTGACAGATTTTTAAAATTGCATGTTTTCTAAAACTAACTGTGAAAGAAAGATCACACTAGATCAGATTCCTCAGGGACCGTGCAGACTGCCAAATCAGACTGACAAAATGAATCATGCCATTTCTCTCTACTTCTGACTAAAATTTAGGGTACCGTACATCTAGATGAGGCTTTCTTGTAAACGATGGTGTTATCACAGTTGCTTCATGATCCTTCCTATCCCTAGAATCACACTAAGATTTCATTTAATATTATTTTACATTTCATTTTCTATTTTGGTATCACCTTCTCACAGTGCAGCAAAAACATGAGGAAAGGTGAAAACCTCCAAAGGAGCAACGTCTTCCTTGCACTCTGTAGGGTGTATTTTGGCTGTGTTTTTAAATGAGAGACATGTTTCCTTTTAATTTTCCTAATTCCTTTTCTTGGTAAATCATCTAAAGGGGTCAGTTTTCACAAGTAAGTGCTTGTAGAAGCTGTTAAAATAAAGTCTAAAACAGTATGCAAGAGAAGGTGTAATAAGGCACTGTAATGTAAACAGTAGATGTATATAAGCATTGGGAGGTTTTTTAATATGTTGACACATCCTTGGATTTCTCAGGTACTGAGATACACTTGTTATAACCTCCCTGCCCAGAACAGTCTGATGTGTCTTGCAGACATATAGCTATCTTGCAGTTTGAGAATAGAGCTGTGCTATGTCTGCTTCCTTGTCCTCCAGCCCAGCTCAGCCTATTCCAAAGTTGAAACAAAACTGTTAGCTTATTTTGATTTGTGCTTCTAGCATAGTACTTCACAACACACTATGAGAAGTGTTGGGGTGTTTTTTCTTTTTTTATTACACTTTGATTACAGTGAGGAATATAGTGAGGATGACAGTGTTATCCAATTACATTTGCATGTTTATTTTGTCTCAAAATATCTCCTTGATTTTCATATTTTTATTTTTTCTTCCAGCTTTTTCACAGGAAAAAGTGTTTCATGCTCCACATGCTTCCATAGAATGTGGAAAGAAAATAAATCAGAGAGTATTGCTGTTCTAGACATCTAAATGCTCAACGCCTTCTGAGTAACCGCATGCATAAGATTCTGACAGTTGTTTATAGTAAAGAGGCCTGCATGGTTCCTTAGGACCGTGCAGTAAAGGAAGGGATCTATAAACATTTTCCACTCTGTTGAACTTTAATTTAGAAAAAAAACCCAGGTAGTTTAATGGGTTAATGAGCAAATACCTTTCAGATTTGAATACACTGCAAAAGCCAGGGGCATTTGAGGACTGGTTATTGTAAGTGTATGAACTCAACTGAAAGTGGCATAACGTGGAGAGGAGTTAAAAAAATGCTACAAGCACTATATGTCTGCATTAGGAAAAGAAGTGATCTGAGATGAATACACAGATGATAGGAGCTGATAAGTTCATAAGAGATGAGCCTGAACATGAGCCAGCAGTGTGCCCAGGTGGCCAAGAAGGCCAATGGCATCCTGGCCTGCATCAGAAATAGCATGGCCAGCAGGAGTAGGGAAGTGATTGTGCCCCTGTACTCGGCACTGGTGAAGCTGCACCTTGAATCCTGTGTTCAGTTTTGGGCCCCTCACCACAAGAAGGACATTGAGGTGCTGGAGCAGGTCCAGAGAAGGGCAATGAAGCTGGTGAAGGGTCTGGAGCACAGGTCTTACAAGGAGCGGCTGAGGGAGCGGGGGTTGTTTAGTCTAGAGAAGAGGAGGCTGAGAGGAGACCTTATCACTCTCTACAGCTACCTGAAAGGAGGTTGTAGTGAGGTGGGTGCTGGCCTCTTCTCTAAAGTAACAAGTGATGGGACAAGAGGAAATTGCCTCAAGTTGCACCAGGGAAGGTTTAGGCTGGGTATTAGAAAAAATTTCTCCACTGAAGGAGTGATCAGGCATTGGAACAGGCTGCCCAGGGAAGTGGTGAAGTCACCATCCCTGGAGGTGTTCAAGAAACGTGTAGATGTGGTGCTTAGGGACATGGTTTAGTGAGTCAGGTGGTGTGGGTTGATGGCTGGACTTGATGATCCTTGAGGTCTTTTTCCAGCCTTAATGATTCTGTGATTCTATGAGATGATAAGACTCAGGGAGTTTGGGGCAGAGTTTTTTGGACTGATAGGCTTGGAAGGGACCCCACCCCAAAACAGTCACCTCTGGGCTCTCTGGAGCCTGGATTGCCTGCAGAGCGATACAAAGCTCTTGGATCCTGGTGAAGGCTGTGGAACAACAAATACACTTGATGTCTGCTTAATCCAAGATTTTATCTTCTCCTGTCCTCTCCAGCCATCAAAGGTGGACACAGACTCTATGGCTGGGATGTCATATCCATGATTAATATCTGAATATTTTTGTGGTAGCTTATTTCCAGTCTAATTTCCAGCTGCTAACATGTTTGGAGAAACATTTTTTTTCAATGGATTGCAGGCCTGAAATCTGTTTGAAGAGCACTGATGAACATCCATTTTTCCTGGAGATTACTTCGACTGGACCCACTGGGTAACTACAAGAAGAACATGTGTAACAGCTCTGCTGGGTCAGGCTGAAGCCCATCTTCCCTAGTAGCCAGCCTCCAACAATGGCCAAGAGAGGATGCCTTCAGAAGAGTATATGAATAAATAAGAAAAAAACACCTACTGACTTTTCTCCAGAGTACTGTCCTAGCTTCTGGTGATCTGCATGTCCAAAAATGCACAACGTTGACATCCAAATTCATAGCTCAGTTAAATTTTTGTTTCATAAATTTGTGTGTTGACCCAATTAAATTACAGAAATCCCATGGAATAAAATTCTATAGCCAACTTGTGTACTGCATGAAGATGGCCTTTCTTCACTTTGAGTAAAACATGGAGCTTGTGTTGCAAAAAATGCAATGCGGGTCAGAGAACCACCCACCAGTAACTAAGTTAAGGGGCATGCTCATCTGGTCAGGCCCTCAGGATGGAAACACTTCCCATCTTCTTTGAAGAGCTCTTTGTCATATAGTCAGCTACTCTATTTTCTCATGCAATCAGGCTGCACCCAGCCCAAATACAAGGTGGAAGTGAGGTTCTTCCTCATTTTCTGTGTCCTACTGCCATGTCTGGTGCTAACACTGCAACTGAACTGCACTAGCAGTAGGGGAGGCAGAGGTAATAGGTAATACAGTAGGTAGTACATCCTGTACATATACATCCTCCCTTCTGGGGAGCAGAAAAGTGCCTCTTATACAGTGGTAAATACAGTAAGCAGGGGCTGAGCACATCAAAAGACCACAGGGCAAGTCCCCTTCTCTTGCTGTTCCCTGGGGTAGGAAATGGAGAGAAAATTAAGACTTGGAATAGTGTGTAGGGACCTGTGCTTTTGCAAAGCGCTGCAATTTTATCTTTCTTCATGGTTCAGCTGTCTGAATAGGCTGAGTGAGTGAGATGTGTGGGTGGCTGGGCTAAGGGTCACCACCACACCATGCAAATAAACTGCATCAGCTGGATGGGCTTGTGCACCTAGTCCACAGGAGAAATATACCCAAGCAATACAGGAGAGAGGAGAACAAAAGCCAGAATAAAGTGAACCTTTATTTCCTAAATAATGCATAGCTGTGCTTTCTTCCTCCTTTAAGCCAGTATTTAATAAATGATTTCTTAAAACACATAATGCTTAGAGGGATCTGATACATTGAATTTCCTGAGAAGGTAGCATGTTTAAACTCACCACAGATCTGAGAACAAACACAAGCTCAAACTCAAGCTGAAAGCATCCTTACGACACGCAACTGGCAATCCTGAGCACAACCTGACACTTCTCCTTTATTTGTGTTGGCTATCCAAAGGCAGCTTGGTCAAGCTTACATATGGAAAGTGCCTATTTCACCCTTTCATGGGAGTGCTTTTTGGTGAAAAAGCAACAGTACCTGCATGCCTTCTTGACCAGAGATCCCCACGCCAACATCTGCCACTTGGATCATGCTGACATCATTAGCACCATCACCTAAAGATGACAAGATACAGTTTTGTTGTCACTAGTAGAGCAGGAAGAATTAGCAGCAGCAAAGCAAAGGCAAAACAGTTGTTACTGAGTGTTCAGTGGGTATAGTAAGGGAAATGTGGGACAGGAAAGGATCCATCTTTGGAATATAAGGTTCACAGCTTGGTAAAGCTGCCAAGACGTTCTGATCTTTGTAGAATTTTTTATCACAGAAAAGTAAAAATAAAACAAATCCCTCTCTTTTTAGTAAGACCTAAAATTCAAGTATCAGGCCTGAACTGCAGAAATACTAAAACACTGAAAGGCTGAGAATGAGCTTCCCAATACTTCTGCTTCCTCATTAACTGTCTGCCTGCAATCAGGTATGACTAAGAATGAAATGTGCAAGGAGGCCTAAATCCAATGAGAATGTCTACACTGTAAAAATAAAATTAAGTTAAAAAGTAGATGAATACTTGACTTGGATTGACCAGTCTGAGATCATCACAGGTAGATTTAACTGCAGTGGCTGCACAGTCACCATCCTCTGCTTCCAATCATAGTGATAGGTGTCATAGAAAGGATACCAGAATGGGACATTTATCTTCTTCTTAACCTCTTAAATTTACAGTCAGTGTGCCAGTGGAAACTGAAACTGTATTAGCTGATGACAAGACACTTGATTTTAAACTTCAGTGAAGTGTACATTCACATCTCACTCCAGTTTCCCTGCTGTTGGCACATACAAGAGTGGTATCCACTCACCTGACAAAGATGTCTTTGTGACTGTCCAATACAACCACAAGTTAGCTTGTGTTGGTTAAAAGGGAGGACGTACACAATTAGGCTTTTGGGCCAGAGGAGGAGCTTGAGTTTAACTCATAGGCTCAAGATGCTCACAAAGAATGAAAACCTAAGCTGCCTAGTCTTCACTAGTGTTTTTAAGCATTCTGGATAATTCAAGTTAACCAGCCAGACGTTTTTGAAAACATATGCAAATGCTTATGCCCACAGTCAGTCAGCCAAAGACATAAATTCAGTACGAGAAAGGCATATTTGAGCTAGATATAATACAGTGAGCATGAGAATAATTACGATCAGCACACATTTGGTGATGGTGGATTTCACAGGAGTCTGGCAATTATTATATGCACTTAGGATTTCTCATGGGTAGGTCCAACCCACATGTGTTGCTGCTATGATTAACCAAGACAAGGAGATGAAAGCTAGCGTGTTTGTGACAATATATGCTACAATCACATCTTCTAATGCAACATGAGCCTAAACTTGGGCTAGGGAAA
>NW_010109792.1:8696-23798 GCF_000699245.1 Pterocles gutturalis
AAAGAAGAGCTGGTTGACTTTTCTTATGTAAAAATCATGGAAACATGGAAAACGCTGCCAAATTTAAATCAGGATGACTCCAAAATCTCCCCTTCACCAACTGAATGATTAGCTGGAAAGAAGGGTAAATGCTGGCACAATGCCAATTTTAAATCTAATCTCTATATGGACAAGGCCAACTCATATCCTATGCTGTACGGATTACATGTGATGAAAAATGCAGAACCTTGAGTTTAAATATGATTGGATGAAACAACATTGAGCACAATTTTGTTCTGTGTGATATAGTGATTGCAAAATAGCGTTCTGCACAGCATCACCTAACTCAGTTCTTCACAGCTGTGTTCAGACATATCAAAACCTCATAGCATATCTGGGTCCCAATTACCTAAATTCTGCAGGAAGGAATCTTAAATACTACTCCAGAGTTTTATCTTGGTTTTGAATAAATACGTTAGAGTAAATATGTTAGGCATATGTCCAACGTATTTTCAGACAAAATTGGAAGGCTATTTGAATTGTGAGGCAGCTGGAAGGGTCTTACTGCAAGTCAAAAAATCAAAATTCTCAAGGCAACAGTATACATCAAAGCAGGATAGTTTAAATGGAGGTATTTACCTATGGCCAAAGTCATTGCTTTGAGTTTGTCTCTGACTAGTTTCACTACCATGCTCTTTTGGAGTGGGGTAGAGCGACAACACAATACTGAACGGCATCGTTTGGCTAGTGCAAGAAATTTATCTTCTAGTGTAGGTTCCAGGGCATAAGCTAGAGTCCTTCCATCAATCACTAGGCCCAAGCTGGAAAGCACACAGGAAGAAGGTGGATAGAGAGGCGTGAACCCAATAGTCATGTTTCCAGTAGCTTCATCTATTCTGTTGTTTGAAAATTTAGACTCTACGCATTGCAGACACTGTTCCAGCAAGACAGCACATGTCTCCTGAAAAAAAATTCAAAATAAATATGCTTGAGAGAAAAGAACATGTATTCAAATGTTTATTTCTGATGTACATTTAGGCATAAAGAATACAGGGGATGTGTTATATTTGCTATACTGTTGAAGTTTTAATTTCTAATAATCTCCTTTTCTATTCGCTCTGAACACACTCAGTTCTTCCAGAAGATATGACAGCAATGAGGACTCAAAAGGCTTAAAATCTAATTCCTGTTTAACATGCAGCACTGTATGTTAAATTAATTTCTTTTAGCTACTTCTCAGAATAACAGTGTTGGGAGATCATATAATCGGTATCAGTACCGAGGTAAGTATGATGATAAACACCATGTATACGCCTACAACTCAGCTCAAATAGTGATAAAGGTCAACTAAAGGTTATTTAAGCTTAATTCTCTCTCCTAGCCATACTCAAATAAAAGATGTTATTGAGAATACATGAACATTTAAAATTAAATGCTATTGGTCTTACACAAAGTATGACAAAAAAGAAAGATCATGGAAAATCAATTTACCAGTTCAGTTGATACACTCAAGAATGGAAAATGCTGTTATCTTTTCTTCCTTTCGAAAGAAACTGGAGATGGATAGTGCTGGCCTACCTCTCCTCTGCTGATCTGAAGTCCAATTTTATCACCCCATTAAAGGACTACAGCACTATCAGTCTGGTTCCTTGTATGTTAGACAGTAATCTCTTTGTGACTGTCTGCTTGCAACAAGTTAAGCACAGGAAAGATCAGTAATTCAGAAGAATTAGAAAAGGTCTGTTAGGAAGCAAGGCATTACTGTAGATGTGGTTTTCTGACTCTCAGTGTTAGCATCAAAATTTAAGTATTGCTTCTATCTCCAGAGAAAAAGCCACCTGAGAAAACATGAACGACTGAGTTATCTAAATACTACATTTCAGTGGTGTAAAATAAAGCTCACAGTTACTTGGCTTCAGTAAGTTTATGATATATGACACTATGACACAGAAGCATGATTCACTGAAAAGTATTCAAGGACATGTCCTACCTGAAAATTACGGATGAAGCAGGAAAAGAAGACAAAAAAAGAGGGAAAGGAAAAAAAAGCCATCAAACTTTTAATTGTACAAGTTGAAAATAAAGCAAAGATAGTTCACAAGTAAACTTGTGTATTGGATCTGCTTACTGGTGATTCAGCATTCAAAGTGATGATTTCTTCATCGTGATCTAGTAGCTTGCAGGCATATGCAATATTAACAGCTGTTTCTTGCTTGTCTCCAGTAAGAACCCAAATCTGCAACCCAGCTTTGCGCAAGTTTGCAATGGTTTCTGGAACACCATCCTGTAAACGGTCTTCAATGCCAGTTGCACCTAAGCACACAGAAAAAGCAAAATATCACACATTAAATGAACACTTAGGGTTCACCTCAAATTGTAAGTCTGGAGTGTTCAAAAAAACACAGCAGTTACTTTTATTGGGAAATAGCTAAACTACCAATGGTTGCAAGATTTCAGCAGCTTTTTTGGGGTATTGAGAGAGAGAAGCAGAAAGTAGCTGGGGTAAACATCTGCATCAACAGTCAATAACAAATCCGGAATTCAAAACTTCGAAAGCAATCTGATGCCACTTCTAATCGCAGAGCTTCACAAGGCTAATGTATCTTTGCTCACTGTCCCTCTGCTCTGTATCTTCACCATTTGTTCTGAATGTTGCCAGAGAAGATATTGTTGCTTCTGGGAGATTGTTTCAGTTCTTAAGGTAAATGCCTTTCCTCACAAGAGGAGGCTGGGTCACTAGAGATTTCTCCCTTATTTATTCCCACAACCTAACCATAACTGATCATTGCAAGATACAAACCAAAGATAAAGTTCTTGGGGAATGACTTCTGGCTAGAGCTCACTTATTTGTCTGTCGGTTCTATTTCACCCATTTGGGTTTTTTTTCCTCCTCAGAGTGCATCCAGAGCCAACAGTCACAGCAATGGTGGGATCTTCCTGATTATCCTTCCATGTGGTCCGAATTAGTCAGAGGATAGAAACAGACACTCCAAGGGTGTGATTCATCTAGTCCTAAAGCAGGTAGCTAAGACAGACCAAAGGAACTGCACTTTCTTTTTTTGTCTCTCCATTGGTTGCAAGGGGAGCCTTATAGATCTGCAGTAGATATACGAGAAGCTGGGTAAGGTGGATCTCATCTCCCAGAGACAGGCATGTTGGCAATTTGTGAAGTCTGTTATCTCCAACAGTGTTACGGCTATCCCAGTTTCTCTGTCAGGAAAAGCTGTTGGATGCTTGGAGTAATAATGTATATATATACATTCTAGAATCTCAGTGCTTTCAACATCTCAAGTCAGCAGAGGAAGAGTATGACTTTGTCCTTGGAATATATTTTACGTACACTGACTGTAACTGCATCATTATGAAGTACAGCAATCCCCTTCCACAGAATACACAAGCCCTGAGCACACGTGCTGAACCTGATGTATATGAGAGCTGATGCCTCTCGCAAATACAGTTTATGAGCTTTGTTTTACGAGTCTCTGGTGTCCTTGGAGTCATGGAAGTCTCTGACATGTTGCAGTGGCACTAAGCTGATGAAATTTTGTAGACAGGTTGGGCCAAGTCCTCCTCCTGTTTATAGCAGCAGTTCCTATTTATGCTATGTGTCAAATTCATCCCTGGTATTACTCCACTAATTTCACTAGTGATAAAATGATGGCAGGAACAAGGAAAACAGGATATGGCTGTTATGTCAATTATATCCCATTCCTTTGTGGTGCTGCACATGGCGGCCATGACAAAATCCAAAAGAATCCAATTTCTGTACTGTCAGAAACCATTTAAGGGAAAGAATGGATTTCATAGCCAAACTTTCAAATTTTTTAAGGTATTTTAATTTCATGTCCAGCTCTCATTTCATTACCTAGCAGATGCAGATTCTTCTCTATCCGCAGTGCTGACTGAAACAGAAGTTCTTCACGATTTTCAATAGAGGATTCTGCTTCTAAATGACTTTTTAACCAACAGGCATACTCTTCCTTGCTGAGAACCTATTAAAAAGAGCATGTGAGGGTACAGTCAATGTGATGCAGAGGCATTCATACTTTACTGAATAAAATGAAAAAGAAGTTATGAATCAAGAACAATAAATTAATAAATGTGTTCAGAAATCTTTGTCAAGACTTTCCTTAAAAGCAAACTAAGAGTCTGCATCTACTTACTCTTTTTGCAATACAGAGGGTCCGCAGCCCATCTACAGCATACAGATTAAGGTAATTCTGGGTTTTGCTTTGGATTTTTTTTTGATGTTTACCCCGAGGGCCATCTAGATAAGAATAAAAAAAAGTAAATTAGTGATTGAAAAATAACAGCAGCTGAATGGCCTCAGAGAATAAAAACTTGTCTACTCACTGTAATGACACTTTATAACTGATACTTTTAAAGAGCTGCTGATGTCTCCTGGGAAAACTCAAGTAAAACATTCCACTTAGAAAAAAAAAATCTTTGTCTTTTTGTTCTATCTTATCTGTCTTCTCTCTTCAAAAGTAATTGTGAATGTATATTAGAAAGACCTTCTTTTTCTTCCTCCTTAAGTATTTGTTTGGCTTGAATACTTTAAGAAATCATTACAATCTTCACAGCAACAATAACGTCAGAAAGAGAAGTATGATTTCAAATACATTGCTAGCAAATGCTTCTCCATATCTCATGTGCAAAAAAATGACACTTGCTTAAAAATTTACCACTCAGTTTTCCACCAATGTTAATATCTCAAAAGAACCAGAGACAATGTTCTGTTTTGTATATTCAAGTGTGTGAAGATACTGCTGTACTGATACTACCTACCAGCCTTAGTCAATGCAAGAAGTTCTGGGTATGACTATGAGTCAATTTACACAAGAATTTACAGTGGTGCAGACCTCACAGCTAGCTTCTAGCTTGAATGCAGCAGCACAACTTCTACTTAGCTTTACTCTTCACTTAAAGCCATGTGTAAGAAACTCAAAATCAGGACTGAGCATCTGTTCCTTTTCTCTGTTTATCTGGGATTGGTTCAATGTGCTCACACTGTGATCAAAAAAGAGTAATGAATATGATGGTCACACCTTTTGTTCCATCCATTTACCTGAAATGATGTCTTCAAAAGTTAAAAACAGGTGATATGCATCTTTTTTATCACCTAGGATCATGACAGGTTCATGTACAATGTACTGTAGCAGCAACCTTAAATAATGCGTATTGCAGGGTTAGTACTAAAGTAAATGTACAAGCTGGTACGTTTTTAGATTGGAACCATCAAGTGTGAATGACCAGTACCTTATGACAGGTTTTCCCATTCCCTGAAGTCATATATTTTTTTTTCTAAAGTCTGTGCATTTTTTGGAGGTGTGGAATAATTTCAGGATTATAATTTTGTAATTGGAGCTGTTCCCTAGTGCAATATTCGTGTTACTGGTACTTGCACAGTAACCAGTCACAGAGCCAGGAGAACACACTCATCACCAGAAGTCTGAGCACCTGAAAAGACCTGCTGCATATGATCTCAGTTCACCCATTGGATGTGCTCACCTCTCACGACTGACCACACTGAGAACCTATGGGCACTATACCCTTATATTAAGCACTTAATACAAGTTTCTACATTAGATGACATTAATATCTTACTGTTTGTACTTTTCGATGACCTCTTTCCTCTTTCCCAGTCCGCATTCATACCCAATTTGTTCTTACTATGTGTGACCGCGTATATACACGGCTATCTGTCTGTCTCTAAACTTACATAGCATTCAGCACTTTCATATTTATCCAGCAGCACAGTGTCAAACTGGGTGTTCAGAGGCTCCAGCACAAACATGTACAAGTATTGATGTTGTAGGAAGGAAGGAGCTGGGAACTTGGAATCCCAATATTCTGTGTTTCATTCCTGTTATCTCAACCATGCATCAGCACATTTTACTTACTGTATAGCTATTTTCTCACCTTTAAAGACTGTCCTGTCCTCTCTAGGTCTGTAAAGCTGGGAATGTACAAACCCAGCTGTTCCTAAGGGACTCCACAAAGACTGTGGTACTTAAAGCATCCCTTCATTTTAGTTCTGTCTCTGATTAAGGTCGTGTGGTGAACATTCTGGTGGGCCTGTCCATCTATCTATTAATGCTACCTATGCTATCACTAGATTTTCTCAAAGAGTCAATACAGATATATTATTCCAGAAAAACATCCCTGCAAATACTACTTGCAACTGGAAAGCCCCTTCTTAAACTAGAGCTTGTGGCTCTGACACACACACCACAGGGTTCCTTCAGAGGCTATTAAACCAGCGCCCAACTAGATTCAGCTGCAACACAGAGTGGAAATGTGCTGGAACACTAAACTGGCAACCTAACACAGTTTCATTTAGCTTCTTTTCTGTTTGTGCATGATAATCTTTTTGGCATATGTGACTTGGCTGTGTAATAGAAGAAATTTTTTTCTGAGAGATGTACTGCAGCAAACCTTCTTGTAGGCTTCTTGTATTAGTGAGTCAATTTTTTTGACTTTAGAAGAATAAAGTAGGCAAGCACTTTTCCTAATTTATTGTGATACATTACTATTCAAGAGAGAAATGTCATATTTCTTGCATATCCCACACAAAACTCTTATGGGAGTGGCTGTCTCAGTCACTGACTCACTTCAAATGGTGCAAACTCAAATAGGTGCTTAAACACATCAAAAGTAATTTCTATCAGTTTAAGCATTGTTAATCACTTCAGATTTGTCTGGGTACCAGGGGCACTAATGCAGTGATCAGTGCCAAATGCTTACACCACCTTCAATTAACAAAGTCAGTAATTCTCTACAAGTGGAGATGCGCACACTGTTTTCTGTGCCAGTTCTCAATTCCAGCATAGAAGACTGCATCTCCCTCCTCCACTAGCATAACAATGAGAGCTCAACCTGTTCTAGCTCTTCACGTGCCTCATCAGTCCGACCCCCGGATTCATCTTCTACTCAGAAGTTAAAAAGAGGGAAGGAATCTCTTGCAGACAAAACCCAGTCGTGGAGATTCTTTTTAGCTGGGATGCAGTGTCTATGCTGAGCAGTGTGACGACATGCACCCAAGTGAAAACCAGCAAATAAGTCTTCTCCAGAAGAATGACAGAGAGCTAGTGGCGTTTTTCTTGCTTCATTTCCTTCCATAATCGCAAGCTGCAGAAAGCCAGCCCAGTCATTGTTTTTCAGTGACTTATGTTCACAGTTCCTTGTGCAAGTTGGTTATTGACTCAAACAGTAACTTACTTATTTATGAACAAGGTGACTCTTCAGATAAAGCAAAAACAATGCACTCTTGGGAATAATTTAAAGGCTTTTGGAAATATATGTATGCTATCAGAAAATGTCAGGTCTCACAGTCTCAACTAGATATACAGGCAGAACAAATGGAGTTAATCCATTCAGTCAAATGGAACAATGCAGAGTCAATTCAATTCAGTTTTGAAGCTTATGGTGATTTCTGATTTTCCGTAAGACACAGCTGAAGCTACAACATAATACATTTGCTTCTAGCTGTTCCTCATGTCGTATTTAAAATGCTATTCCTCCCAAACAGGACCTTTGTGTTTGATAGGACTCAGTCATGCAACGTGATGTCAGAGCTGGGAGATTAGGGACACAGCGTTGCTTTGTTCTTTCAGTCCAAGAGCACAACTACCACAAAGTCTCAAGATGCATGCTTGACTGGTGTACAACTTACATATCCCTGAGGCACTAAGACAGCAAAGAGCAAGCACTGGTATTAGCTGTCATGTCGATTCACTTATTGATTGATTCATTGAAATAACAAATGCCTGAATTCTTGTAGCATTACATCTCCTCTCACACTCATGTTCCACCGTCACCAGAGAACAGGATGAAGCCACAGACAGATCCCACCATACAGATAACAGCCACAGCATAAACCTTCTGGGGCTCCCTCTACCTGGGGAATACCTCCTTGTAATAGGAAAAATATGCTGTTCCCTCAGGAACTGACAACATATCCACTGACATTAGGATACTGTAGACAGAGACTGTGAATTCACTTCCAGGAGTGAAGCTGCTCAACAATGTCAAACGTTTTTCAGGCACATCCACTGAAACATACAGAATTACTGAAGCTAGCAGTGGCTTACAGGGCTAGAAAACAAAGGAAACTCCTTATGAGGTTCTAGTGGCTGCACCTTACATTGCTTGCAAAAGCAAAATATTCAATTTGGGCTAAAAAACTTCAACCTCGAAGACATCTTCAATTTGCTTGCCTGTGAAGGTTGTGGAATTGCTGTATTTGCCCAGCTACAGAATCTATTTACTGCCAGCACCAATCTTCAGGGACTTCACTCCCCCTTCTCTGACATATATACCACCTTTGGTAATGTTGCTGCTTGGTTTCTATCTGGCCTTGTTGATCTTACACACATGGGTCCTAGATCCACCTGAAATTTGCCTGCCAATTCCTTGATCCATTAATTTGACTGTGAACAGACCCAGCAGCTTCAAACATAGTCTGTTATATGGTGACAAAATATTTGAGACTTGGCATAAAATAATATTTTATTTTCTTTTTAATGCTCAGATCTCATTCTGAGAACTCATTTCCAAACATTTTTTTTTCGGTACGTTGTAAGAAATTCTAAGTACTACAAATTCTCTGTTAGTACTTTGGAGGGAAACAAGTTTCCACAGATGCTCTATGTACCTTCTGTAATATCAGATCTTTACTAGAAAATTATTTATGAATACTTTGTTGTTAGTTAAGGACAAGTTGTTCTTAATTTTTTTGGCTCAGCTTTGATTTATATGGCTGTAAACAGAAAACTAATGCCAACATTTTTCTGTATTTCATTAGACTAAAATTACACAGTATAAGCCTTTCACAATTGTTTACTCCAAGTAATGTCAAAGTAACCACAAAGTCAATGCATTAGTGAAACATGGGAAGTACCTCTAGCACTTGTGGGCTCTGTCCATTCATACTGGGCTAACGTTTAAACACTGGATTAAATTCAGTGTTGAAAATACAGTAAATCAGATGCAAACTGATTCATGCACTGAAACCCATGTGTCTCCTCTAACTTCTGAAAGCTTACAGGGTTCTTCTTGAATCCAACTGATTACAATTAGCAGCTAAAGTTGCCCCTGTTTCATGAGACAACTGGGTGCTGGAGAAGTTCTCCAGGCTTTAGGGAAGTACTTCATGTTCACAGCTACACATCTACTCCCTACTAGTCAACTACATATTTGAAGCCAAGATTTGACATCTGAGCAGCATCTCTCCTTCTTTTGCCACAACTTTCTGTTTTGACGGCTGATTGATTCATAGTACCCTTTAGCTTCATAGTCAAACCAGCATTGAGTTATGCAAACTTACTGCAACAAAAGGAGGTAAAGACTCGCAAATGAAACAGAGCGGGGAGCTTCAACAGGAAGTGCTTGGGTTTCATATAAAAAAAAACAGGCAGGTTTTCCTGAAGAAACGTAAATTGCTTTGGCAGAGTTTCAAGAAATTCCTCCAAAATAAAGTTTCTAGTAGAAGATCCTATACTGAAATGAATTTACTCATTCTTGTAAGGTAAGAAACCAGTAATTTGTTACAGAAAATGTGCTATAATAACAAAATATTATAAAAAAAGAGAGATGGTTGCCATTCTACCATTCCCTATATTCACAACAAAAGCAGGCAGGTCTACTTGCTAGAGAAGGCAATAAGACACAATGAGTTTTCCAGCAGTTAAGCAGAACCGCCTCCTCCCAGCTCCCCACTCCTGCAAAGGCAGGTAAGAGGCATACCTGAAGAGCAGGGTAGAAGAAGATCCATAATAACTGAATCTGCTCCTTTAGTGTAAACATTTATTTCATCTGTGAGAGGATGTCTGACCACTACTGACATCCTCTTCCTGACGGAATCAAAGCCCAATGTATGTAATACTTCAAAGCTTAATGTTCCCAGGTGAGGTAGCTCCACTGATACCTGGTCAGACAGCCTTCCAACCAGAGAACAGTTATATGCCCTTGCTGCATAGACGAGAGCAGCTTCATCTGGACTCTCTGCTTCATAACGGAGTTCTCCTTCCTCAGGTCCACTCCCCACAGCTGTACGGCCTTGCTGGGAGCTGTAGCCATTGTTATTCATCTGCGCAGAGTATGCTAGCTTCTCTTCCAGTTTTAATAAAGTGCTATCTGTAGATGTAGATGAAAGCACACTTAAACCAAATCTGTGCATTGATTTGCTTGTAGCTAGACTAGAAGAACTGCTGCTGTTAGATCCAGAGGTCAAGCGACTTGGAGTGAATCTTCGTATGAAGTCTTCTATTGTTTTTACTGGAGATTTTAGTTCAAATCGATCTCTAACCTTGAGAAGTAAAAAAAAAAAAACAAATCAATGAACAGAACCTGAAGAAAAGCTGTACAAGAATTACGACACTCATATTCAGTCTAAGCAGCTCCAACTAAAGAGGATAATTTATTTGAGAACAAATAGTAATGGCATTTGTGTTTTGAGAAAGGAAACGGACAAAACTGACTCAACAGCGAAAAACTTACTAGAACTTCACAATTTTGCCCCTGTGTGAAAGCATGTATGTTTGTATTAAAAATATTTTTTTCATCTTTCCCCTCCTGAGATATGACTAATGGATAGACTATCAATGCTGCACCACCACCAGGAGTGCATACTGAAACTTATAGTTAGTAGGACACATTGGCATTCTTTGTCCATACTCAGTGAAGGTAGTAAAATAAAGTTAATGAAAGAGTTTTGTATTGAGGAGTGTAATATCAGAAAAGGTTTATGAGAATATGCCAATGTCGACAGCATTCTCAATAGGAACATGTTGCAATAAATAATTTCCGTTGTCTTCTCTTTCAGCATCAAAGCATTTTGCTTCAGTTCTATCACTCACCTCCGTTTACTTAAATCTTTTTTACAGATACAACGTTATTAATAATAATAGCATATTCATAGTAATATATATTAAATTATTGTGTAACAGTGTAGCATTCCTGAAACAGCAGAACTAAGCATTCTCCAAATGCTTCCGTGGCACAAAAACATGTCATTTTGCAGACTAGTTCACTTTTTATTCCAATCTGGAACAGAAACAACTCTCAGAATTTTCTCCAGAATGGAAATTCCATCTGCTGGCTAGCTTTAATACTACATTCCATTATATTTTTGTCTTACAGATCATCTTGGGATGGCATTTTTGAAATTCTTATACATCAATGACACTGGTTTAAGACAATTTAAGCAGTAAAGATTGTTATTTCTCATAATGAGCGTAAGATGCATCTTTTACATAATTTGAAAGTTTTAAACAGTGTTTTTCAAGTATATTATATTTTTAAACTTTTAAAAAATGTCTCAGTCTTTTATTAATTTAATCCATATGTACAAAAGATTCACAGACATTTTATATTCTCTTCTGGGAAGTCTTGCACATTTAGAAGTTTAGTTTCCACACATACTTCCACACATCCTTATGTTTATTAAGTGAATAAGTTCCAGTACAAGAAATTGGGAAAGTTTCAAAACTATCTGTAAATCGTAGAGGAAAGTATATCTTACCTTCAAGTTAAGCTGACATACTCCATTTAACTAATACTTAATTAAACCTGCTAATTCACATAGCGGTTCTAAGAGTTGTCTCACAAGTTCTAGTTGTTTCTCACTAGAACAGGAGGTTTTAATTTCCTCAATTTACAAGATAATTTAGCGTCAATCCAAAAGAGGATTAAACTCTCTTTTGCTGCTTCTTTAACCCACCTTCTGTCGGGGCTGATTTGGTGCAGTAACCACAACTGTATTACATATAGTCAAAGCAATGAAGAAGTCAAAAATGTCACATAGTTCTGGACTCAAATGGGATAATGGCTGCTCATGGCTCCTCATGACTTCCAGATGCTTTGCACATTCATTCACCTTTTCTAATAACCTTGGGTCAGGCGTGATGTCCTTCTCCTAGTAATAAACAGCAATGATTAATATCAGTGATTCTGCAAATTTCCAAAGCAGCAACAACCAATCAAAGCATCCAAAACAGTGTCAGGAGTTTTTATGGTGGCCTTACACAACGGAGTGAAGGTAGAGAGGACTGGAAGACACTGTTGCTAGAAAGGCAACATACAGTTAACAATAAGCCTTCCAATAGAAATGTAAATGTAAGTAACTGTAGTCAACTTTTTCACTACAGATAATTATAGTAGCAATATTAATCTACTTTGCAGCTAGTGGATAGGAGAAGAGCTACATACTCATATCACTCCCTCTCTCCTGTCTAATTTAAGACATTTATTATCTATTACTAAAGGGTGGTACACTACAGAGACCAAAAGAGTGGAAAAATTAGACAACAATGACATTCAAAGTTCTGTCTTACATCAGCACAATAAAATGAAACCATCTTGGATTGTTTGTTAGAGGACAACAAACACTGACACATCTGAGAGCATGTGTTTTTTAACATCGAAACACAGAGCATTTTGCACTCTGTTTCACCAGCACTTTCCACTCATTTCATCTACTTCTTGTCAGAGCAAACCCCGGTATTTCTTAAGATACCAGGATGCAAGGATACAAAAAATTAAAAGATAAACCAACCTAAGGCTCTTTCTTCAGTAGAATTTTATCTGCTGATGCTCAGCAGCTGATGAATCTGAGCAGCCACAGAACCCCATGTGTAAAAAGTGCAACTTCAAATTTTACCAAAAGAGCTTACTCTTGAATAAAATCAAGAAGTTCTATCAATGCAAACAGCATCTTTCTGTGTCTATATTTGTAATTTGTTTTGAGCGTGGATTTGTGTCAATAGTGCAACAATGCAAAATCTGTAGACAGACAAGACTTGGCTTCTCTGCTGTCATATTACTATTCAGCTCATGTAAAAATTCCATTGAATTACAACAGCATAAAATAAATTAACCAAAGCAAAGCTGCAAGGACATAAATTCACCAATATTTTGAAAGGCAATTGTTTTTCTTTTTTTGAAATACAACACATACAATTCATTAATAAACTTGAATCACACTAAAACTTATGCTATGGTGTATGTCAACAGTGTCTAAGAATTGGAACACATGGTGTCCAGCTCAGCATCTGTTAGTTTCAAAATCCTCTGACAAAAGAGAAAAGAAGAGGCTTACACAGAGCAATTAGAACACTTGACCTCAAACCTCTCAGCTTCTGTAGATAAAGAGAAGGCATAAATTTTCTTTTCAAAATCAAGGTTTAACTAAAACAAAGTTTGAGATTGTCTTTACCTTTATGTTGTTCTCACCGAGAAAGTATTTAGATAAGATCTATGCCAACACTTGATTGGTTTTGGACAAACAGCTGTGACTACAGAAGAAACAATGCCAACATGAAGAAACAATGCCAACACGAAGTCTATAAGAGGTACACGATGTGCTACACATTTCTTTACCTTTCCCTTTCCAGAACATTGTTCTATTAAAACATACAGGATGCTGTGCATTTAGTTCTCATGACTTACCATTGGGCTACTGAATGCAGTGTGCTTTGAGAGTATGCTTGCTCTTTTTGCTTCAGCTCTGCTACCCGTGCGTCGGTGGGTTTTGGTGCTCTGGCTTCTGTGGACTACCTTGATGCTCTGATGGCTGCAGATACTATCCCGCTGGGATAGAGTTCCTCCTTTTGGGGCTGACTCATCTTCCTCAGAATCAAGTTCTTGGTACATTGCTAAGCGTTTGGCTATCAGTAAAAACACAGAGGGAGAAATGTTGTGTACATTAAATGTGGCTGAGAAAGGGGGAGAGGGACACCATGATTTTGTCCAAGTGATCTGGTTTTAACATTACACTGTGCCTTAACAGAAAGAATGAGTGATGCCATCATCAGGGGATAACAAAGTCAAGTCTTAATTGAATGGTAGTATCTAACGGAGGATGCAGATAACATAACTAGAAATGTAATGCAACACGTTGCCTCCCTCATCATTGCACTCACTCACAAAAGCAGTTAGACTCTGTGGTAACTCACTGCATTCCTGAATACTATTCCGCAGCTCAGCCTGATTAAATCAAACAAATAATTTGGTCTTGGAGTCTGAGAAGGAAATAAACAATCCTGAAAACTTTCTTTCTTTTTTTTTCTTTCCTCAGTCAACAATCCAACTACAACAATTAATGTTAGAAACCAATCCTGGCAGTTTGATGTACAGAGTTAAAAAGGAATTAGAAAGAAGAGGTGTGAAACAGCCCCTCTAATGACAGGCTCCATTTAGCTCCAACTGATGTATAACATATTTTTCCATTCCTAAACACCATGGGCATTTAATAATCTGTGTTGTTCATTAGGCAGGCACATGCCATTTCAACAGGTATCTGTTTATTCCTTCATTTGGTATTCATTGAAAGGCTTTTCACTATATTCTCAAAATAATCCGCGCTATGCAGATATACAGTACAAGTTACACACTTGTGGTTCGACTTTGTTTCGGTTCTCTAGTGTAACAAATTAGATTTTCCTAATGTCAAATGATAAATCACTAGCATGTAAGTTAATTATTCAGGCATTGAACAAAAAAAAATAGTACATGAAGATTTTTCTTCCAAAATATTTCCTGAGAAAAATCTTGCATTACATACAGTGAGTTTGGCATGGGATCACTTTAATGTAGCTAGCATTACGATCAAAGAAAAATCCATCCTCGCCATCCACTGTAATTTTCAAACATGTTTTAGCTGTCAGAAGGCAGTTGGAAAAGTTGAAATTAGGCCACACACAGTACATGGTGATAGCTCTATCAGTACAGAATCGTACATCAGCATTTTTTTCAACTTCATTTGGAACATGTATAGGTTCTATCTGAAATGTGCAAGCTGGGAGACCTTCCCAGTCCTGTCTGTGAATGCACACACAGGCATGGCTCTAACTGCATGCCCAAAGATGCAACATCCTGCACTGCACTCTGGCTCCTGCTGGAAGAAAATTCAGGCCGTGGAGGCAGAAAGGGCCATAGTGCATTTGGAGACATGGAAAAGAGGCTGCAGGGCACACTGCAGGTCACTTCTGCCCCACAGCTTGAACACAGGCCTGCAGCCCAGGCCCTGAGGCTGATGTAGACTAACTGTGGGTGACTGATTACTTTCCTTCATTACCGTTATTTGGTGTGATCCATGCCCCTCTGTGTTATGTGGTGGGAAAG
>NW_010109792.1:23829-39131 GCF_000699245.1 Pterocles gutturalis
GTAGAATACTCAGTGCTGTGAGGGCAGCTGCTCATTAAGCCACACAGCTGCAAAAAGAAGAGCACAGCACTGTTGCCTTCTCCTTTCAGTGTCTACCTTGTCCTTTGACTCAGATGACAGAACCTTGAAGACAGCTCAAAAAATTAGGGAAGTCACTGGTCTCCTTGGCCCTTCTGTTGCATGGTAATGAGTTGCAAGGAAATAAAGTTCACTTCACCTACACAGGCTGCTTCCTGCAACTTGTTGCACATGCTTTGGGGCAGCATGGTTCTAACCTGTCCCATCACTCTTGCTCACTAATTCCCAGTTTCTCCTGGTCTGTAAGCCTTTATGCCATTTTCCAGTAGAAGTGCATATCCCTATACTGTGAATTTAATTCAACTGATCATAGGTTTGCCTGTATCAGAAGGAGTCCACACTGACGGCCCAAAGTCATCTGCAGCAAGTTGTAAGCACTGATCCAGGCCCTCAACGAAGATGTGAGCCGGGATGCTCATTGTTCTCCAGCAGCATCCCAGTTTCCTTCCAAAGGAAACCCAGGCATGCGAGGAAGGAAGGAGCCATGTTGACACTGTAGTGTGTCACTTTAAGAGGATGCCTCATGTACCAGAATGGAGTGGCACATTGAAGGACTTCTGTCCTTCTCTGCCCTGAGGAGGTATGATGGAGCACACATCTGGGGAGGTATGATGGCGTGCACATGCTGGGATGAGGTCTGCGAAGGGCAGTGCCCACTCTGACAGTGCAAGCTCTGCCTTAATTATCTTATGCAGGCTCCTAGTTATGTGCTGCAAACCCCAGGTAGAAAAAAGATTTCTCCACATGACACACCAGTAAGGCTTTCTGCACTTTACCAACATTTAAGACTGAAATAAATTATAAGCACATTTTTGTGCCTCATCTTTGCTAAAGCTCTTAGCAGCAAACCCAGTTTCAAGGAGAATTGAGTGATGTGGACACTCAGCCTCTCTCAGGACAAGCATAAGAAAAGCTTGGATTTGCCATAGGTACAATTTTCCTCACTGTGGATGCTGGGCATCGGAATGGCAGATGAGAGAATGCTGCACTTCTCACAACAGGTAATATTCCTTGACAGGGAAAGAACTGGCTACAATTACTCCTTTCAGATTTGCAAAATGGGCTACCCTGTTGGTCCAACTCCCTTCCAAGCAGATTTTTTTAAAAAAGGACACATTTTCTTTAACAATCATACCTAATTTAAGCTCCTGCTTTGAAAACACATCTTGAAATACATGACTCCAAAGACCCTGAACTGATCATAATTTTATTCCATGTATAAAAAATTTATGGTTAAGTGGAGAATGCATTTCATGTGCAATACACAGTTACACTTGCATACAATATCTCTGTATTCTTCATTGATCTTCTTTCTTACATTACATCTAAAAATATGTTGTTTATCCAGCGTAGAAAAAGCTGTTTCCTAATGTAGCACTCAGCTTATTTGTTAGTATTATACCAATAGTGCGGTCCTTTCTAGTCTGTGTAGTATTAGCTACCTCTTGCTCTCTATACAAGTTTTCATTGTAGCACATTCATTTAATTGTTCCTGCCACTGAGAAAAAGAAGAAAAAGGGAAAGTAGATACAAGACTAGAATCGTACTTAACCAAGTCAAAAGTAGTTTTTCTGATACATACGGTGTTATTTCAGTTTACACCAAGGCAAGCTTGATAATAAAAAACAGGCCTTAGCACCTTCCAACATTTTCTCAAGTGTAGTCTTACATATTATGCAGAAAGAATTAAGTTTGAAGAAATAATGAAACCCAGTTCAAATGTATGTTATAGGGCTAAGGTTCACAAGGCTTCAGCTGGGCAAAGTGTGCTTCTTTAGGAACAGACTGCTTTCTCCGCCCACTCAGCCCTCTCCAATTCAGAACCTTTTCCTCTGAACATTATAACATGAAAGACATTGTTGTGGGATGCTTTCCAGTTTCAGCACTGAAAATTGATGGCCTCGATCTTTTGTCTGATAGAGAGTTGTTTTTTATTAAGGGCAAAGACACAAACAGTTTTGAGAAACACAGCAATGCAATTCATGAAAGTCAAATTTCACTGTCTTCTAATTCATTTTATAATGGCAGCACAATAAACAATTATTAATACTTATTCCATGAACTCTCTTCTGTCTTTCAGAAGACAACAGTAAGCTATAAATTAAACTGTAGTAGCTGCTAAGTATTTGAAGAGACATTCTTTTATTTTAAAATCCTTTTTTAAAATTATTTTTTTGTTTTGCTTGTTTTTATGTTCCAGGCTATCTATGTTCTATGGTGAGGCATCCATTTTGCAGGCTGACAGAGACCCTGTTGCCACACAGCCAGATGTTCCAGTAACTAGAAAAGTGGGATCGGGAAACTCTAAAGAACTTTCCTTCAATCAGAATAAAACGGCAGACCCCCTAAACCAGAATAATTCAGCTGTCAGCGGGTGAGCCCTGTTTTCACCATGGGATATTTCTGTTTCACCCTAATCCATTGAATAAGGCTGTTACCAAACTATCATGAAGTAAATCTAGATGTGAAGTACTTAACTCATACCACCTTACTTCCTTATTATTTTATGAGTGCAAGCTTATTTCACTTTGAAGTGCGCTCTAGTGTCTACATAAAGAGTCAGTCAAGCAGGTAGCATGTTACACATTTGTACAAGTGCGCTAACATAATCTTAATTACTTTGTAAGATCTTCTCCATAAGGACAAATCTTGAGATTAAAAGACACCCAGGCTTTCCTCTGTCTCCCCTCTTGGCATCACCAGGGGCTTATAATTAAGAACCTTAAGTCCTTCATTAATAACTTTTTACCCCACTTAGAAATGGAGATAATTCCTACTTTTCTGGAGATTTTCCACAGTAATTTTGAGTGTAGGTATATGATTAGAAAAAAGTATTACCTGTCTCTAAATGTAAGTTATTCCGTCTTTTACAGGATTTAAAATGGGGCACTCCTAATGTACTGAGTTCTACATCTGCTGGCACTGGTTCTCTCCTCAGTTACCAATTAAATTTTTCCAAAAAGCAATAACAAATGTAAAGAGAAACTACACACAAGGTACACAGAGTGCCTGAAGCACTCACTTCTGCTAAAGGTTTTCATCTTTCTGGGGAAGGCCTAAATCAGGACTATCCTGATTTAGAAATCAGGACTATCTTGATTTCTGAAGATTGTCAGATTGCAAAGGTGGCGGATGAGAAATCCTTTTGGAAGCAACAGCCACATGTATAGAAAACATTTTATTGATTTTTATGCCTTTTTTTTTTTTTCCAGTTCTCCAATGTGGCTGGAATGTGCAGTCCATATTATCTTGGCAGCATACAAAAACAATAAGAAAGTTCCACTACAAAACAGCCCCCCAAAACTAGAAAAACATTTTTTAATATAATGCACTTTCCTATGAAAAGTAGTTGCTGGCCAATCTTCAGTAAGAAAAAACAAAACAGAAACTCCTTATTTCGCAGATTTAGTGATTAAGAAACTTTGCTAGGCACAAGAAAATCACGGAGGTTTTCATCATCTGCCTTCACCCCCATAAACTTCTCTTAATTCTTATGTTGTCTAGAGTTTTTTCACAGTCATTGGAAGGAACAGGAAGGAATGCAAAGAATGAAAAATTTTTTCTGTTGTTGTATTCATGGAGATTGAACCGGTGTTTTGTCAAAAGTTCCATACAATGGGTGGCTGAAACTAGAAAAACAAAGATCACACCCTATAGGCAACTGTGATTAATCCAGCATTTGGAAAACAGCTAGGACAAATGTCAGACCAAGAGCATCTGGTTGTAGCTAAATCATCTAATGACTTTCAGAAGCACAGTCAGCTTTTGGACACCTACTATCTGTGGGATTAGCAGACAGACTTGGGGCATGGCCACTTCCAAGAACCTTCCCTGAATGGAAGAGCTATGGTATGGCAAAGCAATTTTTCATAGAGGGAAACAATTCGTGCGTGCGTGTGTGTGTGTGTCTGTGTGTCTGTGTGTCTGTGTGTGTGTCTGTTTCTGTGTGTGTGCCTGTTTCTGTGTTTGTCTGTGTGTCTGTCTGTGTGTCTGTTTCTGTGTGTGTGTCTGTGTGTCTGTGTGTCTGTGTGTCTGTGTCTGTGTGTCTGTCTGTGTCTGTGTGCCTGTGTCTGTGCCTGTGTCTGCGTGAGTCTGTGTGTGGGTCTGTGTGTGTCTGTGTCTGTGTGTCTGTGTGTCTGTGTGTCTGTCTGTGTGTCCGTGTCTGTGTGTCTGTGTGTGTCTGTGTGTCTGTGTGTGTCTGTGTCTGTGTGTGTGCGTGTGCGTATGTGTGTGTGTGCGTGCTAGCATTCTTTTGGGCTAGGAGAGAGTACTGACTGGAAGAATAATTCTGGGATTTAACCAAAGCATGGTGGCAATGAGTATTCCATAAATGCCCCCAACATTTATGAATGGGACAATAATTTTTCCACTTGGGAGTTGTCCATGACATATCCTGCTCCTGAATTAACACTCTGCAAA
The DNA here is from genome assembly GCF_000699245.1 of Pterocles gutturalis. NCBI lineage: Eukaryota > Metazoa > Chordata > Aves > Pterocliformes > Pteroclidae > Pterocles > Pterocles gutturalis. The sequence continues at coordinate 28,327 of NW_010109792.1, forward strand.
TCACGAGGAACCTTTAAGGAGAAAACAGAACAGACTTAAGAATGCAGGTCACACAGACAGGAGGTGGGAATTCTCTTCACCTGTTCTTAGACTTCTAAACCATGGAGAAATAGGCACATATTAGACAACAAACACAGATGTCTAAAACAGGTCTGATGAAGTACATCCCACAAATGCTTAATTTTCTCCAGTAACTGTAAAGTCACTATATGACTATCTTCCACACAAATATCTAAAATTAGGTAACAAGAATCCCATCCCTATCAACATAAGTCTCCACAGGGCCCAAATGGGCAGCATGAACTCCCATAGTTTGATTCTGATCAGTGCATAATCCATCACTAAAATAGTACAGGTGACCTCAACAATGATGAATATTTGATAGAGATTGTGTCATGGAACTGTTGCTGAGTGTGCTCACACTTCACAGCCTTCACAAGCGTTCCTGGCTTCCTCTTTGGTGCTGAGCTCTTGCATAGCAGTACCCATGAGTAATACTTTGTACTACCTCCAGTTGGCCAAGAGATTCTGTCCTATGCTGGCTCAATTTATTGGCCTCTATTATTCATGTTTTTGTCACCTCTTGTCTAGACTAAAACAATGCAATACTCCTGGGCATAGCGCCATCAACCTCATAAGAAACTTAGAGCTAAGAGAATTCTGGAGGAAAATGTTTTCTCCAGCAAATTAATGAAAACTGTCTCTTGTTCCCTATACTACCTAAAAAAAAGTATTAAGTCTTGTTCAAGGTTTCAGCTTTTATTTTAGAAGCATTTAATTGCTTCAACACTGCATAAGGTCCCCCTAAGCCTCTGTGATGAAAACCATGATTAATATGTCCATGTCTGACGCAAAACAGAACTCTCCCTTGTAATCATAAAGCTTACCTTTCACAGTGGGAATTTACATGGCTTTGTGGAACAAATTTCCAAAGAAAACAAGGACACTCCCACCACTAAATAAAAAGACATGCTGCTTCAAATATGCCAAATCTACCACAACGTAGTGTATGCCTTTTAAGTAGCCCCCAAACTCAAACAAATTGTGCAGTGCATGCATAGGGAGAGGAAAAAGGGGAAAGACCAAGCTACACATAAGGAAAGTCATAGGCACTGCTTAATGCAGTAGTGGAAGGAACTCAGATGTGATGATGACAAATGCAGTATAACAATCCCTGTATAAGAGAAAAGAATGGGATAACTGCGCATAACTGTGAAGAAATTTTAGGGAGAAAAGCTTATAATGCAGCATAGAGAAAATTTATGAAGGCTATACACAATCTGTTGATTAATTAACAGACACGCAGCAGTCCTACATTATGCAGAAAAAATGCTTCAAAAGAAAATTAAAGTTCCAAAGTGAGGAAATTTCAGACCTCAGTCTGCCACTGCAGGCATAACTTTCCCCCTCTGTGTGTGTGCATGGCTGAGCCCCAGAATACAGGGCCTCAAGATGACTTCAGATGAAAATTTGCCAGAACTTCTTAGCATGGGAAAGAAGTGTGTTACATCTTAGCCTTGTTCTTGGATATGGCTGAATGGAGCTGTTCTGACTGAAATTTCTCCCCCAGAATCCATGCCTGAGGCAAACATCTGGCATGGAAAACTTGAACCAAATAGTTAAGATTTTGTAAAACTATCCATAACTGAAAACAGGATCTTATAATGAGAAGGGTCAAGCAACTGGAGTAACAGGCACAGCTACCCAGCCACAGTAGAATAACAGAATTAGGCCAAAGAACTCAGAACAAGGGTATTTCATTCTGAGCTATCTACTTTTCCAGTAGAAAATGACCTGTTATCTCCAGCTTTTGAATCTTGGCCTGTGTACAACAATTTAAAATTCATTTATTCATCTGAAGTGCTACCCAGAGTTTTATTCCAAGTAACAAACCATGATGCCTGGAAAATTACTCAGATAAGTGAAGAAAGACACAGATCATCTTTGAAACAGATAATAAAAGGTAGATGCATTTTACTTGGTTTTCTTGCATATATGGCAGACTCAGATCACTTGACAAGTGAAAGACTTTAGAATTTTCTAATTCATTAAATCTCCGGCAAAACCTGAGGTGCAGAGAAGGATGGCACCAGTTACAACAAATGCCCCAAAAACTCAGAGAGGAATTCAGATACACTGGTATAAGACATAGGAAAGCAGCTGACAAATCATTTGCAAGAAAGCACACAGCAATGAAATGTTATGGATGCACTCCCTAAAACCAGAAAAGAGCTGTGACAGACATTTTACCATATGTAAACAAGAAGGTTTCGGCAGCAGAAAAGAGATGGTTAGAAAATCAGATTGGAAAATAAATCTAACAAAAGACTTGAAGGAAGAATAGTTTTTATTGTGTTATAAATCCTAATTATAGGGAACAAAATAAAAAGAAATTATCATAATTTACATATAGAGGGACAGAGAAAGACCTGTTTTCTATAGAGGAAAAAAAAGGAATAAAATACTGTGTATAAAATGTCATGTATAAATTCAGTGTCAATTTTAAAATTATATTTGTTAGAAATTTCATACTGACTGGAGTTACAAGAAAGCCTGAACATAGCCATACACAAAAAGAATGACCGAAAAAAGAATCAGTTTATTTTACGTATGTATTTCACACTTCTGTTTGTAGTGAAATTCACTCTGCTTTCATTAACATTTATATTGTAATCTGAAATCGTAAGAGGAAAGCATGCACAAACGTAGATTCCTGTTAAATACATTACATTGGAAGAAAAAAGATCTGAAACTCAATGTAGCCTGAGTTCAGCCTACATATTAGCAGATGATACCAAGCTCATAAAAATATCTTTCTGCACTGTTTTAGTTGGCAGTACCATCATCATTCCTGCAAGCAACAGAGTACACTCCAAAGTTAGTATAAACAAGCAAACTATCAATGACAAGGAAGAAGAAAAAAAGAATGGATAATCAGAGTGTCACAAGCAGAATTATGAGTCCAGAAACATACTCTTAATTCTAATTCTTCTCTCTTTCTTAACTACAGTACAGAGGTTGGAAGTCATAGCTTCTCCCTGTTTAAGTTCTTCTTTCTGTAACACTGAGATAATAACACTACCCTAACACTCAGCTTCTTGAAAAAGAGTGCCTTAAATGTAAGGTCTTGGTACTACTTTAAAGTAGGAGAAAAAAATAACAATCCTTGCATAATCCAAAACTTCAAAGTATCTTTTTCTATTTCAGAATCTTATGAACTGTGTACAGCGTGTTTTAGATCTTCCAGTCTATTCTGATTATTTATCTTATTCTGTATCTTATTTGTAAGCTGAACTTCTGTAATGGTCTTTGAGAAAACTTTCCAATCAGTGATCTTTATATGTTATGTAGACTATGAAACTTATTTTTTGCAAATAGGAATGCAATACTGTAGCTATCAATATTTTCCTGCATACAAAGTATGAATTGAAGAGTTAAGATCTGTTATGTCAAAAATGGTAACAACAAAATGTTAGAGGAAAATAACACAAATTACAAACAAATCACAAAACAGTGTATCACTTCATAATTTTAAAAGGATGATAAGATGACACAGGGATGACAACCCTCACATTCCTTTGTGACAAAGAGTGACTTTTTAGTGTTTCAGGAACCTGATACCTGGGGACTTTCTCTCAACTGAAGTGTTCATACAGCAGTGAAGATACCTTAATGCAGATACCTGTCACACAGGAGCACCAAAAAAATCTGACAAAGGTAACATAAAATATGCTATTAGATCAGATTATGTTTCTTGTTCATACAAAAACCAGCAGTTTTGTGCACATTAATTTCTCAGCACAAAAGGATAATCTCATTCCAAGTATTCAATCACACTCTAATCTGGCTGTATGCTTAAAACGGATATTTTACACATTATACTTCAAACACACAGAACAATTGTGATACCAGCAGCACTATTCAATTTGCTTAAATTAGCCATGTGCTCAAGTGCTTTACTAAATCAACAGCGAAAGCCAGAAGTTTTAAACTGTCTTGACAACATACTGTAGATGTTACAGAACATTTTGATAAGATTGTCATTGACAGATGAACACAGACATCAAATTATATTCATATGAAAACAACTATTACGGAGTTTGCTGAGTGGATATGCAATTTGTTTTGTTCTTCTTTTTGATTTAAGATTACAGTAACTTTTATATCTACTTTCGAGTGCCCAAAGTGCAACTGTTAGATAGAAAATAAGATTCTGAGCTCACCATTATCGTCATGGGAATACTCTGTTCCAGAAACGGTGCATCTTCGGAAAACCATCTTGTTTTCAGTAAGTGTCCCAGTCTTGTCTGAAAAGATAAACTGCACCTGACCTAAGTCTTCTGTGATATTTAAAGCTCGGCACTGCAGCTGAGAGTCTGTTTCTTCATCGTATAAATCTTTATCTTGATGAATAAAGTAGACTTGGCAGATTTTAACTATTTCAATGGATACATACAAAGAAATTGGAATCAGAACCTAGAATACACAAAAACAAAGAGATTAGGATAAAACAGAAGCAAGGACACATTGAATTAGTAAAACCTAGTTAACTTCCTGCTAGACTAGAACGCAAAGAGGCCATGTAGTTTGAGTGTGCACTGTAAGCACGTGTGAAAAGAGTTTATTTACTGTGTTAGATGAGGAAAGTCTACGGTGACTTGCAGAGCTGAAATGCTTTATGTCTGGAAGGGTGATGATCAAAAATTGGACAGAAGCAAATCTTTTTTGGCTACTAAAGTGAGCTTGAAACTAGCTGGGAAAGAAAACAGAAAAAAACACCCAAAAAACCAGACAGACAATACAGTCAGGGTCCTGTAAACGTGAAAGAATGGGATAAATTTATTCCGCATAAAGAATAGACTGTTTACAAATTCACTTTTCAGGAATACAAGAAACAAAATGAGAAGTGTAAACCTCTCCACAGGAACAATCTTTTTGGCTTTGGCTTTTGTAGTGCACATTATCTGAATGAAGAACACATTTATAATTGCTGAAGGAAGAGATGTGAGAAGTTTATCTAGAAAATATTTTCAACTGTTTCTCAAGAATTGTCAAAGCTCCATGTAACACTTAGTTTGTACCTGAGTTTTAACTCGCAGATGTTTTTCAGGACAGAAATTCCTGACTGCATACATTATTCAGCTTATTGAACTAGGTACGAGGGATAAATTACAGTATGCCTATAGGTGGCAAATGTAGTTATTTAAACACAAATTACAATTAAAAGCCGGTGCTTAAAGAATTCTGTGGTGAGTTTTTTTAACCAATATCATAACCCAATACCCTAGAGTAAAAAGTAATTTAACTCATCCTCTTTCATTCCTTGTTATAAAGGAGTAGCTGCCTACAGTAACAAAGCCTCCTCTAGTGTTCCACTGGGCATACTTTCTCACGTCCCAGTGACATGAGTCTCTGTTACTTCTCTTAACTTACCACCACCTTCACCATTCAATGTATTTCTCTTCATGACCAAAAACCTTTTACTAGAGTTTTCTATCTAGCCTAGCTGAGATATGGAGTTGTTAAGAGCCATAGCTCTGGAAAGCAGTTAAAAAAGTATACAACTTATGTTTATACCAGGACACTGTACCTGAAGTGGCACCCACAGCCTCTGAGGTGTTGTTCCACAGTGGGTGGATATGAAGCATAAAGCTTGTTTTCTCCCAGGAGGGCCCATTACATCCTATTTCTTCCTAGTTGTTTAAAATAAAATAAAATACCTGAGTCTTTTGGGAGGTTCTCAGATTATTTTCTTCTCCAACGCCAAGGGTGCTATGACAGCTGACTGTGTGCATCACTTTGTTTATTTTTCAGAGAAGTTATTATCTTTTTACCACTGGGTATACCACTTCTTTTATTTAATTTTGCTTTCTGGTTATATATTATCACATTCAAAAATCAAATTTTAAAGTAACTAAATGTACTTCTTTTTAGTGCTTGGTTAGTTTCTTATATGCGTTAGTGGTGAAAAGGGTACTACCCATACTGCACATTTATAGCTTTATTACAGCAAACTATGAACAGAGGTGACAGCATGTAAAACTCAATTACCTGGAAAACTATGATCACTGTCAGAAATAAATATACTGAAGCTAAAACAGGAGACAAATATTTGCCATCAGGCTCTGGAACATCAAAAATTGGTTTCCTCTTTTCACCATATTGCCAAACCCATAGGCCGTGACCTGCAGAAGAGTTGAAAGAGAGACAAATGCAAATTACCTCCAAGGAAAAATGCTTATGATATGAATTTGTTCTCAGACTTCAGTTACATGGGAAAGTGATACTTGTTTTCAACTATTCTGCATGACTTTTGAAAAAGGCCCCCAAAACATGCTTTTTTCTGCTATGGGATTTGGAGTTTGAGAAAGGGGTTTGTCTGGCCTTAAGGACAGCATGCAAGAGTCATTTCATATAACATTATCCAAATAAATTGAGCTGGCTAGTCTAAATTAATAGTTTAGGCTCTTTCTGTAATCGTCAGGAAGACAAGACTTCTTCAGAAACTGATTCATTTCAGCGATATTTGATGCATTAAAATGAAAGAACTCCCTTGATTGCACTAGGTGTATCACTAGCCAGATATCACTAAACTAGTATCAGCTGGATAAAGTCAGAAGAGACTTACTGTGTGAATCTTACCCACTATGCCAAAAGAAATAATGAAATAACAGAATCAGCATAGTCAAGAGCATGGAAGCTAAGGAACAAAGAGCAGAAGAAATTCTAAGCCTTGCTCAAACACTTCTTTAAATTGATTATGCTGACAACTAAATAAAGTCATTATTTTGAGAAAATGACATTCTTGTTAAAGAGACAGAAAGTTGCCTTTCTAAGCAGAATGCTAGGATCTGCAGTGCTAAAAGACCTAAAATGGTATGTCTGATGTTTTTAAGGTCCAAAATGAGGAAGAATTCCACCACGATAAGAAGTATTCAAACTATCTTCACTGTCTGTCAGAAATCAGAAAAAAAGAGCAAAGGCCTACTTTAAAAGTAATCTTCTGTAAGCCATATCTGACAAGGTCCCTATGTCTTATAGAATCATAGAATCACAGAATCATTAAGGTTGGAAAAGACCTCAAGCACCATCAAGTCCAATCGTCAACCCAACACCACCTAACTCACTAAACCATGTCCCTAAGCACCACATCTACACGTTTCTTGAACACCTCCAGGGATGGTGACTCCACCACTTCCCTGGGCAGCCTGTTCCAATGCCTGATCACTCTTTCAGTGGAGAAATTTTTTCTAATATCCAGCCTAAACCTCCCCTGGTGCAACTTGAGGCCATTTCCTCTTGTCCTATCACTCGTTACTTTAGAGAAGAGGCCAGCACCCACCTCACTACAACCTCCTTTTAGGTATACTTAAAAGCACCATTGAACTCTTGAAAAATAAAAAATATATTTAAGCCAAGGGAGCAAATTATTTTGTCCCTGTACTACTAATATGAGCATATCACCACACCATTGTTTTTATTGATGTATATATTTTTGGTTTTGAGAGCAAAAACTGGAAGCCCCGCACCGAGAATGACCTACACCAAGACTTGTTTTATAAACAGCCTGACTCAGATTTTCAAAAGAATTAGTTAAGTGCTGTATCTCCACTCTCCCTTTTTGACACAAGGTACAAAAAATCGCCTGACTCTTACAGAACACAGCTTTGCATGTGTTGAAGCACCAGGCACCTCTGCTTTCCAAGGGCTCAAGCAAATTTCTTTCCAGCTCTTTTTGGTTGTTACCACCTCCAGCAGTTTGCTCCGGCTCTCTGCTGGTGGCTTCTATTCTTGTAGCAGAAGTGCCAGAAAGGAAGGTGTATGTGTCACCTACTGTCTGCCTCCTCCTCCCATTCACACTGATGCATGTCAGGAGTTTCAGCTGCACGGAAGCCACTGTAGAGCACACCCTGCTGCCACTGGTCTGGGAGCAACACCTTGGATGCAGTGTCAAAGGGGACAGCTGCAGTGACTCCCTGAAATTAAGCCTACCGTGGCACTTCAGCCCTGAGGACTGAGCTCACCAGCATTGAGACACTACAAAAGAGTGTCATGAACTCAGGGGAAACAAATATGCTGGCTGATTCACAGCTGGAAAAACTCCTCTTAAGCAGAACTAACAATACCTGGAAAAAGGCACAGAGAGATGTCTTAAAACGGCATGAGTGTTATTAAACTACACCATGGTTGTTGGGAAACGTTCTGGTGTTTATGCCGTATGACTCACACACAAACATTACCGAACACACAAGCATTAAGGATATGGAATTCATATGCCATATATAAAGAATCACTTTGGCTGCCAAACGTAAAACTCAATTCTTTCTCACAAGTTAATAGAAAAATGGACTTAAGAGTATTAACCTCAGCATTTCCTTAGACACTCCCTAAAGTCTCGAGAGTCTTCTACTTGGATTTATGCAGGTTTAGACTTTTATTTTTTCTATGTTAAAGCTGCAGCCTTAGGACACTGTGACAATGTTGTACACTGTGCCCTTGGTTTAATAAATAGTACTGGGGAATAGCACTTTGCTAATTATGCTTATTCTCTGCTCATAAATTATTTTGTTGACTGATTAATGGCATGTTACACTCTGCTACCTGTAATTTTGAGGGGATTACATGTGAAGTGGCTTCTTTTGGACTTGACATTTTTGGATGCTATCAAGGGTACTAGAATCTAAGCCTTCACATCTTTGGTACTAATAGTATATATTTGATTGATACTAAGAAGCTATTTAGATGAACTAAAGTATCAAGACACCTTGCTTTCAAAGAAGAAAACATAACAAAAACTAGACAGTATGGAGGCAGCTTTATGGCTTCCGTGTTGTGGCAGATACATATGTTTTTGATAAAGCTAAGCGCAACAATCACAAGAGAGTATGATATTTAAGTTTCTACTTTTAAACAGCACTTACCGATGGCAGAAAACAGACACATGATTAGAAGTATGAGGACACACCAAAGGACGTCGGCATTCATCTGTCTTTCAAGCTTACTGCGTTTGTAACGGGGTCCATTATTATTTAACAAGGCTTTGGTCTCATGCCCTGAAGAAGCAATTACATCAAGTGATGTCATACGGATTTTTGTTATTATTTTAAGGAAGCTATAAAAAGGCAGTATGCTTCGTCAGACAGAAAAGCAGCTTTTACCTGCATAGATTACTATTCCTGCAACCTCTTCTGTATTTCTAATGGTACATCCACGTAACAGAAGATTTTCTTTGAACAGTCCATCCTTTTTTCCACTTTTATGTACACTGCAGAAAATTTAAAAACAGAACAGAGCACAGCATGTCAAAACATTAAGCTTGTTAAATCATACTACTCTGTAATATAACAAGGCCAGGAAACACCTTCAATGTTTAAGAGGCTTTGTCAACCTGGTGGTGAAATATTTCCTTAGATCTTCCTGGGAAGACTCTCTGGCAGACTTTGAAAACTGAGAACACCTACCCAAGAATCCCAGACATGCAGCAGCCCAGCTGGAGCAGTACCAGTTGCTGTTGGATATACAAATGTACAGGACAAATGCTCGCTAGATATGCAGTTCACATCTACAGCATGTGTGCAGCCTATCTAATGCTTTGAAAATGCATTGGACTTTCTGTGCATGTGCAAATTGACTGTGAAATCACAGTTAATTCAGTCCACCTAAGAGCAGCTCTGTAGTCCATATGATTAAACCACAATTCATATGTTCTTATCAAAGAAATCCTAGAAAGATATATGGTGAATTTGGGAAAGGACTGTGTGTCAGAAGCAGTGACGCTAATGAAGAAGTCTCAGGGATAATATGCATCAGTTCAGTTAAAATTGGCAAAGGCAGGGACAGGGAGAATGAAGAACCACCCACTGTAAGAGAAGATCAGGTTTGAGACCATCTAAGGAACCTGAAGATGCACAAGTCCATGGGAGCTAATGAGATGCATCCGTGAGTCCTGAGGGAACTGGTGGATGAAGTTGCTAAGCCGCTATCCATCATATGTGAGAAGTTGTGGCAGTCCAATGAAGTTCCCATTGACTGGTAAAGGGAAAACATAACCCCCATTTTCAAAAAGGGAAATAAGGAAGACCCAGGGAACTACAGGCCGGTCAGTCTCAGCTCTGCGACCAGCAAGATCATGGAGCAGATCCTCCTGGAAACTATGCTAAGGCACATGGAAAATAACGAGGGGATTGGTGACAGCCAACACGGCTTCACCAAGGGCAAATCATGCCTGACAAATTTGGTGGTCTTCTACAACGTGGTTACAGCGTTGGTGGATAGGGGAAGAGCAACTGACATCATCTACCTGGATTTGTACAAAGCCTTTGACACAGTCCCACATGACATCCTTGTCTCTAAATTGGAGAGACACAGATTTGACAGATGGACCACTTGCTGGATAAGGAATTGGCTGGATGGTCACTCTCAAAAAGTTGTGGTCAATGGCTCAATGTCCAAGTGGAGACCAGTGACCAAGTGGTGTTCCACAGGGGTTGCTACTGGGACTGGCACTGTTTAGCATCTTTGTTTAACACGGACTGTGGGACTGAGTGCACCCTCAGCAAGTCTGCTGAAAACACCAAGCTGTGTGGTGTGGTTGACACGCTGGAGGGAAGGGAAGCTATCCAGAGGGACCCTGACAGGCTTGAGAGGTGGGTCCATGCAAACCCCATGAAGTTCAACAAGGCCAAGTGCAAGGTCCTGCACATGGGTCAGGGCAATCACAAGCACAAAACCAGGCTGGGCAGAGAATGGATTGAGAGCAAACCTGAGGAGAAGAATTTGGGGGTGTTGGCTGATGAGAAGCTCAA
>NW_010109793.1:0-24022 GCF_000699245.1 Pterocles gutturalis
GATTCTATGATTCTATGATTCTATGATGGTCTACGTTACTCTGGCATTCTTTCAAGGGCTAATACCTTCAAGGTCTTCGTCACATTTTAATTAGATTATGGACTGTATATAAGGGAAAGGTACTGGAGAACACTTGATCATAGTACTATGTAGGGATTTTTGTTCCTGTGACGTTCATACACAACTACCTCAAAAATCTGGTCTGATTAGAAACAATCATGGGTTCACTAATGTGTATCTATTGACCACAAGATCAGGTGGATCACTGGAGATGGAGGACAGAAATATGCAGTGTTCACTTACTATGCACCTTAGGTTGTTGATTCTGAATTGACATATTCACTCACTACTCACCTGATTGCGTAACACCCAACTCCTTTTCGACTAAGCTGATAAAGTGAATGTTATCTCTTTACAAAAATGAGCTACCAGCATTGTATTGCTTTTGTGTAGCTTCTCAGGTCAAGTAAAAGAACCGAATCTCTATTTGGCCTATTGCAAATAGCTGCAAATTTCAGTAGGAACCTATGTCATTTATGTTTTGGAAACTGTTGCTGGCTCTCAGAAAGCTAAACAGATGAACAAGCGTGTTCCTGTTCTTCAGAGATTGCCATAGCTGGAAGTATGTCAGTAGCAGTACCCCAGGAAAGAGAAAAATCTTAGGATTTCCTTTTTAGGAGACTGATTGTAGATTGTATGATAATAAATACATGATTTTTTTTTTTTTTTTTGTGGTGAACACATAATGAGAATATCTCTGAAACTGAAAAAAAATCATAGAATCATAGAATGCTTAGGGCTGGAAAGGACCTTAGAGATCATCTAGTTCCAATATATAGTAATAAAGAAAAAACACTTTAAAAACACTTTAAATGCTGGATATTTCATTTGTTATATCAGCATTCTGATTCCCATGGGTTCCCTGAAGAGTGAGTAACAAGCTAAAAGTCATGATTCCAACCTAACAACCTTCTACATTTATTATGTAGTTTATAAAATATGTTAAAAATCTTTAAAATGCTGTAACTTGACAAAAATCCTTCAAAGGGAAATGAGCAAGATAATTAAGGAGCTTAAAATAAATTTAACTGAAGCTGTCATAAGGGAGGGAAACACTGGAAAGAGGGCAATGGAAAGGAATAAGGCATGATGGATACAGATGCAGTGGGCCTTTGCAGCAGCTAGCAGTAGAGGTTCTACCCAGACTTTGCAGGTCCCCGTGTCTTACAGCTGCTATTAGAAGTCACTGTCAGTTTGACAAATTATGGCTTTCCTAACTGGTTTAGATTGTGTACGTGGTGATAAGACCGTAGACTCCTGATTTATATCAGCACCTGTGCACGACGCAATACATCCAACTGGTCTCCCCCAGGTTCGCTTTTCATTTGTTAACTGTTGCTGAGGGTACTGCAACCCTTTTTCATTTGTGAGGGGTGGCTTTTCTATTTGTATAGCTTTTCTAATAATTATTGTTATTTCTGTAGATATATATAATACGTTACATGTGGTGTATCAGGAGGAGTACTTAAATGATTTACTGTAGTTGCATTTAGAAGCAATTGTACAGAACCATCTAAAGGCAGAAATTTCTGCTTTTCATGCGATAGTAGATTCAAAGTATCTGTCATCTGCGATTGCTTTATTGCTTTTCTTAGTTTCCTTCAGAAGTATTTGTTTTAATTTGTTTTGGGGAACAGTACTTATTGTATTTATTTGTCACTGCTTTCTGGAAATGTAAAGTGTGTCAGCTAATGCTTCCCAAGTAGCAGCTCAGAAATTAAGGAAGAATATCAATCTCTGCATTGATGTCCATTTACATTTTAGGAATTTACAAGTGTATAAAACTAATGAGCTAATAATTCAACATTCTTTTTAGATAATGTTATGTACAGAAATGAATAGCATGAATAGGCTTTTCTCCCATGGTTGGACTTCTCTTACAGAATTTAATCTTTGTAATGATTATCGTAATGGACTGCCCATCCCACTCCAACAATAAATGTTCCCCAGGAGGCAGACTAGTAAAATAAATGCTTCTCCAGAGCAGACATAATACAATTCCTCTGATCTTTAGCTTTTTCTCTCTCCAGAAGCTCAGAAGAAAAAGTGGGCCTTGTAGCACTGTTGAGAGGTTACAAATTTCTGGTTTCTGGGACACCATCTAGGAAGCCAGTTCCAACAGCAGGGAAACACACTCAAAATGTGCTCTGCCAACATTTCCATTTTTTTTCTTTTTTTCTTTCTGATACGTCCCAGTAACACAGAAGGCAGTTTTGTAATCTTCTGTTATTCCTTCTCCTATATTCAGCTACCATCTTGATTTGATCAAAATATCTTTCAAAATATATTCAGTCATTTGTGTAGGTTAGTGGCAACTATTTTAATAACTTTACCTTTTTAAAAATAAATTTTACTTTCTTTGGTGCTTCTCTGAAGAGCAAAACATTGTTTCCCATGACAATTCCTTAAAATAAGATGTCATATCAGAGATTTTGGCTGTAAACTTGTCAGTCTTACCTGAAGAATGTTACATCTTTTCCAAAGGACATTAATTGAATTTACTCTTTAAGGTACAGTATTCTAGCTCTTTGGCTGCTTTTTAAAATAAAATTGTGCTTGGTATTCAGGAATTTGGACAGCTATAAGAGACAGTATTGATTGTGAAGTCCAGTCTCTTTTTATAGGCATCACATATTACCTCATCCATATATACATCCTCCTGAAAAGCTGGTTTCTTGATTGGTTGGTTTGGTTTTTGTCTGGTTGTTTGGTTGGTTTTGGTTTGTTTTCCTCCTCAGCTAGTTTTCTGACTAGGGAAACTATGAGCCCTTCTCTTGCAATTGTTAGACACGCTCTTCTAATTTCTAGAAGCAGCATATTCACATAAATTTTTCTTATGCCAAGATTACCTTTAATTGTAAACTGATGATCTTCTTTCTCTTGGTTTTTTTATCCCTGTGAGTAATACACAGAAAACTATCATGTCTTCTCTCAGTCTTCTTTGTGGTGGACAGCCAGGTATTTTTCGGTCTGTTTTCTTTCTAGGATGGCCTGGGCTACATTAGGCTTTCCTAGTGTGTCACAGTGTGACCTGGCTGCGGTTGAATGAAGGGAGCAGAACAGTCTGCAGTGTTTTACCTGGGGTTCACCCTGTCTTTTCTATCAAGCCTTCTTACATCTACCAGAAATATTTCAACTGGCTTGTCTTGCGAATGCTTTCTTTTAAGCGGCTTCATATTGACCATTCATAGTAATCCAGTGATAAATTAGAAACTGTGTCTTCTTCCAACTCAGTTGTTCTCAGCTGATGAGATTCTAGTGTATAGCTGAAGTCTCAAATATTAATCCCCAAGTACAAGATTTTTTTCTCCTTTCTATTACTGCAGTCCTAAAGCTTGTCCAGCACTTTCTGTGAGAAGTAGCAGTCCTCTTCTGTATGATACTTTTAAAGATTTTGTCATTAACTTGCTCATACTGTCTGTTAATAAAATTATTATTAATATTAAAAATGAAGAGCAGTCCTTGAAAAAAGCCCAGGCATTAATGACTTCCCTCAAATCTCTTCCTTCCTTCAGCTCCAGGCTGACACCATCTCCCATAAGCAAGTTCTTCACATTTCCCACATTTCCTGTGCTGGTATCTTCTGCCTAATTTACAGGCTGTGTTTATGTGTTCTCATTCTAACACATTTAAGTAAAGATTAAGTAACTAAATTTCTCTTGTTTGCCAGTAATCAGATTAGACTCAACTGATCTATGTTTCTTAACTTTGTATTGCTTTACTGGTCTCAGTTGACTATGCCAGAGCTTCTGATCCCTTCTTTCACCTCTTCCTGGTCATTTCCAGGGAACAAATTCACTTACCCTTCCCAATCTCCACAAGGTGACTTAATGGTGGATTTATTAGCTAGGGATTTTTAGTCAAGACAACTGATATTTAGCAAGTGTAATATTGTTTAGTGGTGATAAAGCAGCAAGCAGTGGGATTCCAAAAAATAAAAATTATGTCTAATCTAATCTACATTACAGCTGTATTTAATATATAATAATTTCCTGATAGGTGGGGGTTCTACAGCTTTCTTAATATAATTTTCTGCTGGCCATTTTTCATTCACTTTGTAATTGGCTTGTTACTTTATCTGTATATTAAGTACGTATATCAATTCTTGTGTTACGTATCCAGCAGTATTTTATTTGGACAAGCTCTGTATCTTTAAAGGACTTTATTGGACTTTTCCTGAGTTTTGCACCTTTTTGCATGTAATTCCACAAGTTTCTTATATGTATCCTCCATAGTCTTCCAACCTGCTACATATATGGTAAATCTTATTGCATAATTTGTTAACCATATGCTTGTTAGTCACCCGCAAGTCTAGTTCATCAGTGCATCAGTGATGACCTTTACTTTTATTTCTCCCTCCCCACACACACATTCCTAGCATTATTTTATGTTATAAAGCTGTCCCTTTGGAATTCTTAGGATTCAGGCATGATCCTTATTGCAGAGTTTTCAGTGACTCATGACAGCCAGGGAGTGATTTTTCGTCTTTGAAAATGTGCAGTATCACTCACAAACAGACTTGCTGCTCCTATACAGGCACAACTTGTTACCCTGTCAATATCTTGGTGTAGTGTCAGAGGAGCTCAACACCTATTGCAGCGACCAGGAGAGATTAATGTCTTGTTTGTCAGACCATTTACTTAGTTTATCAGAATGCAAGATTATGGGTAAAAGGGTATATTCACTTAAAAACATAGTTTTTTTGCATTTACAGAACAAAGTTGTGAAAGGACAAAACAGTATAGTATTGAGATACATTGCATATAACAGAGAGAGAGAGAGAGAGAGAGAGAGTAGCTGTTTCAGCTAGCTTCTGTGTCTTCCTCTCTCATAGGTCAGCTGTTATGATCTTGACATAGGGTTTCTTCTGCTTAGACTGTCTCTAAGATGCTTTCCCCATGCAGAAAAGGGCAGAAAAGATGGCAGGAGCAAAAGCTGTTGGCACATCCTCTGGATGATTCCAAGCTAGAATGTCAGAGTCTTATGTATTTCCTTCTAATAAAAAATATTTCCTTAGATTTGCTACTGGCACAGTATTTAGCACTGATGAGGGTACCAGGAATACCCTTCCTCCCATATCCGAAAGTGAAGAACAAAACAAAACAAACAAACAAGCAATATCTACAGAGTGAAACTACCAACAAAAAGCCTTGCTTTAGGAACATCCTGCTCAATACCACTACTGGTTTTAGGGGGTCTCCTGAGCAGCCTGTCACTAAGAGATCTTGCCATTGTTAGCTCCCTGTGCTTTCTGAGAATTATCTCATTGCAGCAAAATTTGTAGTCACATTTGTTTCTTTAGCATTATCAAAAAGGTCTGTCTACTACACAACCAGATCTAGTTCTAAGGAGCTAGAATAATTCCCATTAAAATCCCATTTACGAGCTTCTTCAAAATAAATTTCCCCAAACAAGAATCCTTTATCCCATCTCTTTTTTTCATGCAGTTGCTGTTAGAACCCAGCTAACTTCACCTGTATTCTTGTCTTTCGTGAAAACCTCATGCTCTTGTAGTATTCTGACTATAATTGCTATTCTATCTTCTCTTCATCCTGTAACAGAAGGCACTTGTCTACAGTTCCTGCATTTTGCTGTCCATATTCCTCACATTAACATGCAAATATGTTTCATGTTTCTTATCTGTTCATTAATTGAATTAGGCACATCTTTTCACCAGCATGTCTCATGCATGCGAATGCTCTTCGTATCCAGCTTTAGGACTGTTATTCTCATCTTTATAGACTGCTACAGTGATAAATTTGAATCTGCGGTGGTGTTCTTCCTGCCCTACTTCTATGTTCTTAACCAACAGTTGACGAAATCTCCCAATCTTCTCTCTTCATTTCTTAGGCTGAGATGCTTCCTGTTGAGCAGTTCAGCCTAAATAATGAAAAACCTGTTTTGAGGCAGCCTGTCCTTTGAGAAATAGTTGTGTTTCTAATGAAAGCATTCAAAATTTTATTTTAATTTGTCTAGTCCTGGAGGCACTTACTGCTGTTGGTCTTCGTTATATTCCTTGCTTCTCCCCTGTATTTCCTTTACAAAGAACAGGAAGAGTTATGACCTAGATTTCTTAATCTTTCCATGTCTCTTTGTTTTGGTTCTTTCCTTGTGATTGTTTGTTATTGTTAACATTGTGTTAATTTCTACCAACAGTATGTAAATATAAAAGTTCTCAAAGAGTAAGCATAGAAAAAAACAAGAAAACAGTCTGTTGATTATATAGGGACTACTGGTTCCTTCTCAAGTAATGCAAGAATACTGTCCTATTAGAAACAAGAGCATTGAAGCATAGAGCTCATGTGCTTTTGATATAATTCTCCAGATTTTACAAGCTATTTTATTGACAAAAAGCGTATAGGTATTTCTCTGTAAGTGTATGCGTTTGTGCATTATCAGTACTTTCCTTTCCCCATGAACAGGATTTAATCTCTAAGGTGAAATGGGAATTAAATAGAAGATGAATCTATCCAAAAAGAGATAATACTATTGCCAGTCTTCACTGTCTGTAATGTCTCCAAATCTTTTGATATATTAGTCATGTTAATGTGTTAATAATAGTAAAGTCTTTTTTTTTTTTTTTAAGTTGAGTTATACATGTTTCTTGCTTTATGTAAATTTATAAATGGAAAATAGCTTTGTGGATAAATGGGTATCCAAACAGCAGTTTGAGCTATAGGTAACTTCCTAGTACCCTGGATGACATTCAGTGATCTCTGCACCCTTGTGGCTTCTCTCATTTTGTCCAATATTAACATGAGGCAAAGCCACGTCTGAAGCAGGGAGGAGAGCATTAAGAGACACAGTTGGAAGGAAGTAGCCTGTGGTGGTGAGGGGCGAATACCTTCTAGGGAGAGCTTGTTGAGTCCTGCCTCCAGCACAGCATAATAGCCTTGATTCTGCCTCAAGGTCCTGGTGCCAGGCATATCTAGCCAGCAGATCATGCCTAATGTGCCACATGGACAATGAAGTCTCCAAAAAGGTCCTTGCTCTAAGCCTTTACAGGAAGCTGCAAAAGCTAGGAGGCAAGGCATATAGACGTACAGCAGGTTCTGGGTGTGTATTCCAAGGCAGATCTGGGCTACAGAGCCAGGTTATGGTTGCATGGCAGTGATGCAGGAATAGGGCAGACTTAGAAAGTAGGCATGGGTCACTGTAAGGCATGACAGATTAGATTAGTCGCAGCTTGAGGGTTGAGTTGGTTGGTTGAGGTAGGGTGGTGGAGATGAAGGCAGCAGTACTGTAAGAGATTTGTTAGGGAACTAACAGGTGGCAGAGAAAGATTTAGGATTTGGGCTTTTGGGAGACTTGAGGTTTCATGGGGAGCGGTGCAGAGAGGTGTGGTTGTTAGTTATAAGTAAAGTTTTGAAAAGTCATTTTTGTAGTGTGGAATGTTGACTGTTACATGTTAAAATATATTTGGTAAACTTAGGAGAGCTATATCTTTTTCCCCATTGTTTAATACTGTCAGGAGGGAAATTGAATAATTTTTCAAATACTTTGTTATTACTCAGTAGAAAGTGTTATAAATTGGAAAAGTTGTTTATCTCTGCTGTAAGTATTATTACATTACAACAAAATAAAACAAGTTTTCATATGAAAAGAGAAGAGTTTGGTTTCAGCTATGACAGACTGCATTTAATATGAGTTTGTCAGTGTTTATGTCAAAGGTATGTATACTTTCCCGTTCTCAGCTTCAGACTTCTTCAGCTACAGAAAACCTCTAATTCCTTCTGTAAGGCACTGCAGTTGTCTATGCTGTGCAGAGAATTTCATTTGAAGAAGGTTTTACAGCTTTCCCATGTAAAAAAGTGAAGCACCAACAGAGGCTCAAAAAGTAGTCTAAGTGTCTTCAAACTGGCATCAGAATTCACATAGGATTATTTGAACTTACTTGGTATTTGGTATAAAGAAGCCTTGTGGTCAAAAGATGTGCTTTGTAAATAGCCATGCAATGGAAGAATTTATTGCAGTCAGTTTAAGGTGTTTCGTTTCTTTGGTTTTTGTTTTTTTGGCTTGATTGTTTTTCTTTCTTAGCTCACTAAAGAAAATCAGCTCGTACATTTGGGTGTATCTCAGTACTCGATCAGACAGCAGTAGCAGAATTCATCAGTCTTTTCCTCCCTCCAATGACCTTCAAATGTTTTCTCTTGTTAGCCCAAGGTTGCAGCATCTATTTATTGCAACAAACACTTGTGCCTCATAAAATTATGTATTACTGCAGTTTCTTGTCAAAATTGGCATTGTTACTGACAATTGTAATCCCTGTCACCTAGTAGGCAGCTTTATAGCCTGGTTGTAAGATAAGCACAGTATGCTCTTCCTGAGAAATCTGCACTTGAGTTAAGCACTCAAAACATGCCTCTAAACTGTATTCTTTTTTGTCGCTTTCTTTTCTCTGTTGGTCTGTCTTATGCTAAATGAATTTATGGACATATCTCAAGACTTTTCCTGGTTTTGTCCTGCCATTTTTTTGTCACAGTATGAGTCTTCTTGTCCAATTTAATAGCTAACCGTTTTAACAGATTTTGTGTTAACGTCTTAGAATTTCTCTAGTTTGATGTTTCTTTTCTAATTCCTCATGGTTCTTCCTAGGAACACAGACTCTATATTCTCCTGTCTCCTATGGGACATATAAAATTTTGGTGTATTTTCTCTCTTTTTCTCTCTCTCTCTTTTTTTGTGTCCTTTGAGAATAATCAAATTTGTCCCATACATTTTTTTAAAATTGTGTATCCTTAAATGTTTTGAGATATTTATTCTCTGTTGAGATATTTTTGTGTGCTTGAATCTCATTTCTCTCTTTTGTTACTGTAGTAGAAAAAAATAGAGACAAGGGCAAAAAAAAAAAAAAGGAAAATACAAATTATCACAAAACAAAACAAACAAAAAAAATCACTGTAAGTATGAAGGTAGATGCAGCCAGATTATCTTGAAGAATGTTTCCACTGAGGGTCTGCACTTCTAGATGGAAAAGACCACAAGTGAAATTTCAGGAGTGTGCAGGGATCTGAGAAGAATGTAAAACAAAAAAAGAGAGGAGGAATGGGGAGGGGGAACCTTCAGATTTCAGCCTGTCACCTGATCTGAGAGATTTTTATTACTATTTGTTTAATGTGTCTTACTAGTTTCTTTCTTGTAGTATGTGTGGGCATTAATGTAACATGAAAGGTGAATGCAAATCAGATTATGTGTCTTGGAATAAAATATACAGATGCCTTACGAGCTGTTTTATCTTTAATTTTTGACCTAACATGGGCAGGTAGATGTCCAATCGGTCACTAGATCTGAAGAAAGATTATTTTACAAGAATTTATGTTTTTATTATAAGATATTTAAGAAGATACTGGAGAAAAAAATAATGTGGTATGCATCATGGAAGTGGGCACATGGGTGGCTAGGTCTTATGGGTGCTGGAGTCAAGACTTCTGATACCTTTTTTCCTTTCCATGTGATCGCCACTAGATTGCAATCGGAGTTGAAGGTAAAATGCAGAAAGAAATAAGTGATTTGTATCGCAGAAGACATTTGCAACAAAATTAAGTAAGCCAAGGAAAGTGAGGCCCTACATTCACCTTGATATCACTTTTCACCCTGTATAAATAAAATTCAATCAGGTACAAAGCGTTAAAAGATATCCTACACATTGATAGAATGAACTTATTATTTTGGAGAGACGACTTAGTGTGTGAAGTCAGGAGAGAAAAATTAAAGCTCTAAATACACAGATTTCCCAAAACCTTTTACACCGCACTAAAGTTCCAGTGTTTGAAACCCCACGGATGCGTCAATGGGAGGCTGCTCACAAGCCGCGCCGGTTGAAACCCTTGAGCTGCGTGGCCAAGGTAGTAATGAAGCCCCAAAGAGCCTCATGCTGCTTTGAAGTGCTTTTTTCTTGAATCTTATTTCAATCTTCTTGAAAGGCGAAATAAGAGCTGGGCTTGCTGCAATCAAAGCTTGGAAGAGGTTTTGTTTATAGCAAAGCAGAGCACTTTACTTCCACAGTTCCAGTGTGATCTTTGCATCTGCTGGGCTACCGGCTTCATTTCTTTAGCTTCTTGTGTTGAGGTGAAGGTATTGGTTTCTAGAATGTCAGTAACTCAGCACTGGAACATTAAGAGAGAACTTATAAGAGGAGGCATTTTAAGGACGTCCTCGCGTTTTCATTAGCAGGATCCTAGTTACACAAAACAGTCCGTGTAACTGTGTGGGTCTTCTTCATTTGTTTGTAAGTACTCCATTCTGTGCTACTAGAAGTAAAGAGGAGGTTGTCTGAGCCCCTTCCCTGGATTCTGGTCGAAGCCTGTTTGCCAGCGTTTCATTTCTCTACACTGCAGTTGGGGGTTGAAAGCTGTTAGAGGAAACAAGGCAAAACAACAAAAGTTTGATATACTCAGGAACTGTGTGAAGGGTGATGGGAAGAAGGAACTCAAGATACCCCTGAAATAATCAGGAGATTATTTTGAATTAAATGCTAACACAGATTTTATGTATTGATGAAACTAAACTGTTTTTCTAGTGCTCACATCTTCCAGCTTCCATACTGATTTGAATTTCAGACCCTTTTCCTGTTCGGCCATCCCCTGGCTTTCCACCGCACCCTAGGAGTTTTTTGTTTTCCATTTTCAGTTATTCTGTCACTTCTGTCATTCAAGTATTAAGGCCTTGCAGCTATAGAGGTCTCTGTAATGGTACTTGCTGGGCTGTTCATGGCACATTATTTTACAACACATTGTTTCCGTGTTTCTCTCTGCTTTGTTCCCTTGAGTGTGTGATGTGAGCTTCTATTAGACATAAATTGTGTATCCTGGGGGACCATAATAGAAAAACACAAAACACCAGTCAATCTGTAGAATTTAAAAGCATGCTTAAAACGTGTGGGGAAGAGGTGGGGATTCTTAGAAGAGGAACGCTGTGCTGGAGGAGTGAGAGATCTGGGCTGGTGTCAGGCGGATGCCAATGAAAGGATAGACAAGGCTTTCACAACTAGTGTCACTTACGATTGGAATAAGCCATTTAATCTTAAAACCCATTGAGCTTTGTGTTTCACCCATTGCTATTCACTTATCTACAGTATGGTAATGTATTCATTATGTTTTGTATTGCTGTTGAATGCATTACAAGATGAAGTCAGATTGTAGCATGAAAGTTCACTAAAATGCTAGGTTTGCTTTTTCTCTAAAACAGTATGAAATGAAGCGGAATTTTTTCCGAACCTGAACTCTGAGAGCTGGCCTCCAAAATGCAAGAACACACTGCCTTGTATACCTCCAGATTTGTTCTTGGTTGGAAAAAGAGACTGCCCAGCTGAGAGAGGCTTGGGCAGCTCAGGAAGCCTAGAGAATTGATCAGAAACAGAAGCTGTAAAGAAGCAGCACCTCAAAATTATTTTATTTCCCATTACTTTAAATTTTCTATCAAAAGGTAATGATCAGAGTGTTTTCTAGTGGGGATTGACACCTGTTTTTCTAAGAATAAAGGGCAAAAATGACATTTGGATTCCAGGAGAGATGTCATTTAGCTGTGTCAATGAAAGTAGCGGGGACTCTAATGACCCAGTTTCCTGTTAAATCTCTAGGCCTTTGCTGAAGTTAGGAGCATAGGGAAAATACGTTTCATCTTCAAAGACTTGAAGATGAGGTTTATAACTTTCTTAAAGAGGAAAAAAATGAATCCTTTCTGCTGAAATGAGACAGATAAAAGTTTCAGCCCAAGATGGATATTTTTCCCTGAAGATCTGAAAATTAAACCACTGTCTTTAAATGAGAAGCTTGAAGAAATGCAGTGTGCTAAACCACTGTCTTCAATTTGAAAAGAGAGGAAGAAAATTATATATTTTTACTTATGCATAGGTCTAAATAAATAAAAAACACTTTGGATTCTGCAAATAGCACAAGGACTAAAAAATACTTTCCTATTTAAGTTGGAGTCAGAACCACTTTAAGTATTTTGGGGGAAAATTGCCTTGTTTAGTTGTACTTTGTGTGTCCCTGCCGTACTATAATAAGACAAGTTGCATATAGGTATATTTCTCTGTATTTTTAGTTTAATCTGATAGCTTGCCTGCAGATTTTTATCATTCACTTTTGGGAAATGATAAATTGCTCACAGCCATGTGTGGCCTATCCAGACATGTATCAGGTAACCAAGCAGGCTCATAATGACTGTATGGGTTGGCGTTTTACACTAATCTTTTGTTCCCAGTCTTCTAGAACAAGCCTGATGACTACTTCTTTGTCCTTCACATATTTCTCCACAGCGGACTGCTGTCTCCTGTTGTGCTCCAGATTTGGATGGGAAAAATCTGCACTTGTTCCTTTGCTTTGGTTTTGATTCTGTCTACTAAAAATCCCTGCACACGCACAAACTCATGGAGTTCAGTGAGGCTAACAGAAAGAAATACTGACTTGGGTCTCGAATCAGAAATAGTACAGCTAGGGCATAACTATGCATCAAAGCAATCTGGGCACATTGATAGAAGCATAACAGATGGCTTCTAGATGTCACTGCCTCAGAGCGGGGAAGAGGTGATGTGTTGTGCCTCATTGGGACATATAGACATTGGCCACACTTCACTAGTACTTTAAATTCTTCTCAGTCTTCAATATAAATGAACCTGTTCTGAAACGGTCCTTGTTTTGGAAGAAGAAAAAGCTTTTTTGAAAATTAACTGTTCATGATAGAGGAAATGCTCAAATTGACGTGCTGGTTGTTATCTTCTCAAATGCCATTTCTGCTCATGGAATTTGGTGCATCACTCCAGTCAGCACTTCAAAGTTTTATGCAGCTGCATCACTTGAAGAAGGGAGACGTGGGGGGGAGGGAGGACAGAAGAAAAGAGGGGAGGAAAAAAAAAAGGAGGGAGGTGGAGAAGACAATAATTTTATCTGACATTTTTCAATATATCCATTTTTGTGTTAGAGGCAATTACTCTTCACAAAATGTTAGACCTGAGAAAAAGGAAAAAGGTAATATTTTTGTCTCCTGCTTATTGAATGACTCACAAACACTCATGTACATGAACTCCAGCACCTTAGCGTAGTTGTGGTGTTGGAGCTTTCTGCATAATTCATCATAAAAGAACATGAGGCATTCAGCAGTCAGTGCTCATTCAGAGATGTTCTGCATTACTAGCAGCACTAGTAAATATGCCTGCTCCATACATAATTTATGGTTTTCTGCAGAGGTAGTTTTATGCTTCATAATAGGCTAGCTTTGATCCCTTAAAATTTGTTTGTTAAACTTAGAGATTGGGTACAAAACAAAGACTTTAAGATCTCTTTCCTGCATTGCTTGTTTCAACAGTCTTCATTTTCACATCCTGTTAACAAGGTTGAAATTGATTCTGACCCACTTTTGGGGAAATGAGCCTTCCTATAATGGATTTTGTGTGTAGGACTTTTTATTAGCCAATTCCCTCCACACCCAACTTGAAGTAGAATGAAAATTGGTTTAGAAACCTTAGTATAGTCTATTCTATATTTCTACTTAAAGAAGTTATTGTTGTATCTTGTGACCTGTAGGAGGAAAATGCAGATAGACTTTGTGTTCTGTAAATCCCTCTTTTAATGCTGTGATGCAGCTAGAGACCATGAATGTCTTGAAACTCATTGAAATGCGCTGGTTTTGTTTTGTAGGAAAGTTCCACATTAAAATAATCCATATTAGACAAAAATGCATACTGTCTTTCAAATTCACTAAGGTATCAGGGTAAAAAAAATGCCAGTTTAAAATGTTTCAGTTTGCTAAAACTTAAATGTTTTCTTTACCTTGTCTTTAGTTTGTTTAGCATTCTTTATAGAATATGTGATTTTAAACATTATTAAATATAAAAGGTGATATTTTAAATCAAAATAAAAATCTAAAATGCATGTCTAAATGAAAATTCACTATATTCCTATCTGGTGTCTCACAGACTGTAAAGTTATTTTTTTTCTAAACAGAATGTCATCAAAATTGATGCATTTCTGTGAAATGTTTCAGTGCTGACATACCAGCACTTTCAGATGGAGTTTGTTCTTTCACCTTTCTCCCTGTTTATCCAATTTTCTCTGCACTGTTTCTTTCTTTTTTTTTCTCATTTCCAGTTATCACTATACTTCAACCTATTATCATTCTTTCTTTTTAAAGACTTGTTCACACCCAAGCTATTTCAGCAAGAA
Source organism: Pterocles gutturalis (assembly GCF_000699245.1). Lineage (NCBI taxonomy): Eukaryota > Metazoa > Chordata > Aves > Pterocliformes > Pteroclidae > Pterocles > Pterocles gutturalis. The sequence continues at coordinate 14,223 of NW_010109793.1, forward strand.
ATTTTAGAACTGACTAGTGGTTTTCAGTTTTTCAGCAAATAGTAAGATCTACCCTTTGGAAACAAGGTCTCTTTATACATTCCAAGTTAGGCATATTAAAGATTGATTAAAAATTGCTCGTTGCTGTTCAGACATCTTGTTGTAATCTTTTCCTCTCTGGCTTCTCAGTGTTTCAGTTATCTGCAGGTGGTCTGCCCAAAGCAATGATTTAAATATTCTCTCTATCTGCAATCCAATTCAGTTGCTCTTTTTTTCTGCCCGCTATAGCAGCCTTCTGACTCTGGCAGCATCGGATTCAATTTTTGTAGCCCTGACTGCAAGACATCATATAATTTTAGTCCCTCCTTCTTTTCTGCTGTTACACTTTACTGTTTTAATGTTGGAGGTTTTTAAGTACTGTGGTCTTCTGTCTATTTTTTTAATGATCATAACTGAAGCCTAAATATAAACCATAAATGCAAGGCAGAGAATGGGGTAGAACTATCTCTTTTGCCATCTCTTTGACTTATCTTCTGTGGTCATTAATCTGTGGATGATCAAACACCAGCAAAGCTTTTTCTGGCTTATTAGGAGTGTGCTTGCTTAGAGGATAGATACAGCTTTTCTATCTTGTCTTTAATAGCACAACCATGCTGGGCACCTGTATGAGTGCTCGAAAAATTGCCTTCTATGTTTTACCTCCATTTGGTATTTTAATACTTTTGGTACTGTTGAGTCATCTGTTAGCGTATGAGGGAGAACAAATAAAAAGTTTACTTTCCTGGCTCACTTTCTTAGCTGCCAGAGCTGCTTGCAGTAGTGAGGGAAGGGGAAGAGTCTTAGCTTCTCATTGTAACCATTTCACCATAGCTCTTAAGATGTTTTTATATCTTTCATTAGATGTCTAAGTTTACTGTAATGTAGGAGCAAAAATTTGATTTAATCTATCTTTTTCAATAATAAGTGTATTGGCATTTATTGGACAATTTGACATTTGAGAATTGGACATCTTGGACAATTTTTCCTACTATGTTCTTGGCAGCAAAAAAAGAAATATGCTACCCCCACACTCTTCCACCTAAGCTTCACGTAAGACAGTGAAGCTCAATGTTTCTTGAAGGCCAGGCCACATATCTCACTTCAGAGCCAGAAGGAGGTCGCAACAGTCCTGCCATTCATGTGCAGTAAGCATGTGCAGGACCTGTTCATGGGAAGCATGTTAAGCATTTTCCAGAAGCCCTGCATCAGCTGTAGGTGAACAGAGTGGCTGCGTTGCACAGGCTCAGAGGGCTTTCTGCAAGCACTGGCTTTGCTGTGCATTTTTTTTCCAGTCGTTTGGAACAGAACTTCCGTATACAAAAAAATGTGGTATTTCTTCGGAGGGCGAGATGGGTTGCTGGTTTTGTTGATTTTTTTCCTTTTTTCCTTTCTTTCTTCCCTGGGATGTTTTCCTTCTGTATATGAAGCCTGAAGCAACAGTATCTGTAACAGTAGTTAGAGCAGTCAACAGCAAGTGAGTTTTCTGTATCACGGTAACAGATCTCAAATATAGACTGGTGTAGACCTTTTGTTCTTTTCCTCTTCTTGTAGCAGCAGCTTAATGGATTCAGTGTGGCTTTTGGAACAAATGAATCAGAGTGCAGCAGTGGTGCAACATAGAATTGTTTCTTTGACATTTTCATTTGTGCATGAAGAAGAGAGTTGTTATCTCCTGCTGTCCTGTGACAAGTCTCACGTTGTTTGGTGGTGTGCTTGTTTTTGTTTTCTTTTTTATTGAAGATCCAGCTCTTTGAATCACTGAATTATATATTTTTTTCCATATGGCATTGCATAAAAATTGGAAATATTTATGCAAATCCCAAATAATAATTTCAATTGTTTGTTTTGTCTTCTTATTTTCATCCTTTCTTGGAGCAGGTTCATTTAATTTAAACAATTTTTTCTTGATGTTGTATTTGGATGGAGCTGTTCTGCCTGTTGCAAAGATTAGGCAAAAAAAAAAAAAAAAGTTATCTTTATGGGCCAGTGCAGGTCTACCACAGATGTATATGAGCGGTTCTTGCTGGAAATATAAGCAGCACGTGATTTGGCTAGGGTTTGGGGTTTTGTTGGTTGGTTGGTTGGTTGGTTGGCTTTTTTGCTCCCTGCTGCCCCAAAACAAAGCCATTAAAAGTTGTTTTTACAGAGGACATCTTCTGAGGACCTGCGTATACTCCTAGAAGGGAAAGTGTCCATGCATGGGGAATGAAATGCATTAGCTACGGCAGATTTATTATTTCAAAATAATTGCCCAAAAGCAGTATAAATAACATTAGAGTCTTTCAGTGGAACAGACACTGTAACAGCAGCTTGTTTGGAGACCATAACAGTCGCCTTGTTTTGTTCTACTCAAAACATGGAACAGAATTATTTTTAAGTAAAAACCAACCAATTATTCTTGGTCTTTTAAAGCTGTAAACTTCCTTTGTGAAATGTTATTGTAATTTGTTTCTGTAAGTTAACTCAGTGTAATGTTAAGTAAGAGAACTCTCTGGTTGGGTTTTTAGTCATCTTTGTTATTCAGCGCATGTTTGCCGTGTGTATCTGTTTGCATATAAGTTTCTCTTGCATACAGGAAGTCACAGGAATGTGATTTGATACCAGTTTTCTCTCTTATGAGTTGATATCAGAGAAGCTCTTCCCAGTCCTCACTAACTTTATTTGCACCAATTCAACTGTTTGCCAGCCAGCCCGGGACGGAATAATTTCATAGATTCAGTTCAAGGTCTGGCCAGCCTGACAGTTGAAGCAGTACAGCAGCACACAGGGCAAAGTAAGCAGAACTTGGCAAGGGAAATAAGCATCTAGAGAAAAGCAGCAGAGATCTTCTAGAGGCTGCTGCTAATGAGAGAGTAAGGTAGACTTGCTGATCCAATTCTGTCGTACATGCGAAGCATGCTTGACAAAAGGCTTCAAGGTAACTGCTTTTGATGGCAGAAAGTACAAATTGTAAATGGAAGAATATCTAAATTAGACATGATTTAATTATAGGTTAAATTAATTGAGAAGATCAAATCCTCTTTTATGCCCCTGATTTTTTTTAGAAGTGGATTATTTTACAGCGGGCTACATTTCTCCTGACTTTTGACTCGTATTGGCATTACTGTGTTGATAAATCTGTTTTCATGAGTGGTTATTATTCTGAGAGAACTGAAGAATGGAAAGTCCAACAAATTCTATAAGAAAAAATTATAAGTGCATGTAATAGACTGTAATTCCATGATGCTCAGGAGAACTCACTCAGGCTTTTTATACCATGCATGATGCTAAAAGGTTTCTTCTTTACTAACATTCTTACTGTTCCTTTGATTCTCAGAGTCGAGCAGAAGGGCATCATCCAAAAGTGAGTAAAACAGCACTTATAATATCAAGAGGTACAAGCCTATAGAAGAGCTAGTTTTTCACTAAGGGTTTAGAAAGATATTGTTATGGATTTTTTCTGTATCTTATTGAAATGGGGATGCATAACTATTGTACTTAAGAAAAACTTTTAAAAAGTAAGAAAAACTTCTAAAAGTGATATAATGGTGTTGAAAAGGACAGCGATCTCTACCCAACAACTGTCTGGCCCAAAGGGCAGACATGGAAGATACACACTGGTGATAGAATTTAGTTTACCTGAATCATTTAGTTGATAAGATTTTGGGTTTGCAGTTCTGTGAAAGAAGCTTGGGAAGATCAGTAAATTGATGGTTGCACTGTAAATTGGGGTGTAGTTTGGAGATAGCTGTGTTTGCTCTAGGTCAGAAACAGAGAAACAGCATAAATGAGCTGCTGTAGGACTTGGTACTGTAGCAATTAGCTGCTTTTTTCAGTCAGTTCTGAAGAGAAAGCACTGATCCCTGGACTATAGACTTTGGGGGGAAAAAAAAAAAAAGTCTGAGTGTGAGAGATGCTTTGAGGCTGAGTATTGACTGAGAAAAGATTTGAATCACAGACAAAGTCACCTTTTTTTTTTTTTTTTTTGCCGTTGCATGTGCCCTGTGCTCAGAGACATAGAACTTTGTGCACTTTTTTTAAACTGGTATGACTTCATTACAGAAAATCCCCACTACATCATCAGGTTCCCTTCCCAAATGAAATGATTTTCAGATCTTTATATTCTTAAATAACTACTTCAGGACAAAACCAGCTACTCTATAATGGCTGCAGTCAAAGGAGTCTGTGCAGCAAACTTGTAGGTATGTGTGGCTATAAAATTTGCAGTAACGATGTTAATAAAACACATTGTGTTCTAAGTGCTTGCTTGTTTACTTTGTCAGTGTACATAACAAGTGCATGGTCTTGAGAATACAGAAATCTTGATACTCAAAACAAAAGGCACTTGGTGAGCGAGATCGGTTCTCCTCTTACCTTTCTCTCATATATAGTCTTTCAGGCAGAAATTCTGATTGCCTAGAATGCCAAGAAAGAGGTGCTTTGTGAAAACAGAAAGAAAAAAAAAATTAGATGAATGTAAGCAGACAATAAGATTTAGAAATATAAATGTGGCATCTTCTACTGTTTAGGTTTTTTTTTTTAAAAGTAGCAAAGAGTGGGTAGAAAAAATTGACTTATTTTACTCAGCTATAGAACATCCTGTGAAAGTCGCTAAAATGATTACGCTCATTCTGAAGACCTAAACCCAAGAGTCAGTTGTATGCAAGGTATTTTTAAAACTTACTTTAATAATCAAAAGTTCAAAGCCTCACGTTTAACTTACATTACTCCGCCTTGAAACATGTTAATTCAGTTTATTGCTCTTTTGTTTCTTTACCTGAGACACGTACTGAGTCCAGAAAAAGCCTGGCTGTCTCAATCTCTGCAACAGCTGTTAGTCATTGTGTCTCCTCCTCCCCTCTCCTGCCCTCCCCTGAAATGCAAATGTAGTCTTTGGCATTTATATTTCCCTAATAGAGAAATGTATTTCCCTGTTTAGGCTAGTTGTGGTAAGGGCTGAGATTAAAAAAAAAAAAAAGAATAATTCTCCATAATTAAGCTGATAAATCAGTTTTGTGAATTGTATCAGATATCCGCTTCTGCCATGTAGGGAATTCCGTACTAAGTGGGAGATTTTTCTTTTTCCAGAGTGTGGGCAAGCCCCTAGATTTTCAGAAATGAATTTTTAGTATATTGTAAGGCATTTTAATTCATGCTTGCTCTGTTTGCCTTTTGTTCTTGTGACTAAAACCCATCAACACTCAATACTAACGTAATTAACAAACACTCAGTAGAGCTGACTGCAAGAAGAATTGCATAAATGTTGCATGTGATTGTGCAGATCACAAATTGCCGGGCTGCTAACCGGACAGCTATACAGTAATAGATGCAATTGAGAAATTCTTGATTTTTTTGCATTTCCTAATGGCATAACAGCATTTCTGTTACTTTTTCAAATGTTTCATCTTTTAGGGTGATTAAGGAAACAGCACACCTGTGGTTGTCCCATATGTTCCTTTCATGAATATTGCTGCTTCTTATTCCATGAGCCATAAAGGGGAGGCTGCTTATCCTCACCTGCTGCATCATTTTTCTTCTTCCTGACTCTCACTCCCTAGTAAACTACGAATTTCATTTTTTTTTTTTTATGGGCATATGAGTAAGGCACTGATTCAGACTCAGGTAATAACTTGTGCGTGGATATGTCATCTGAGCTACTGACGCCCATGCTGGCAAGATTAAAGGTTGTTCCAAAGATCCTTGTCACTCAGCAAGCAAACCTTCAACTGCACTGCACTTTTTCTCCTGATATATGGTCACTCCAAAGCCACTTTCCTTGCTGGGCTTTAAAGACATGTACATCAGTGCTCCTACCTCTTGATCATGAAACAAATAATGTGATTTAATCCTGAAAAAAAACCATATTTGTGTCAACTTATTATATAAAATGTAAGAAGTAATGTTAATGTGACCAGTAACAGAATCTTTGACTATCCTGCAAATTTGACACAAGCAAACATTTTCTCAACCATGTGCAGAGTGAATGTTGTTCTCTCTTTTCTAGAAGAAACTCATTCAAGTCAACATTTTGTTAGGTACCAAATAACCTTTAGAATAATTCAGTTAATTATAAAATAAAAGGCTTCAACTGAAATATTCTTACAGCCAAGTAGGAAATCTAGTCAACCATTACTGACATGGATTCACTGATCTAGAAAATTACTTTAATGCACATATCGATATACTTGCTGATTTCTTACATTTCAGTGAATTTAAAAAAAAAATTGTTACTGCAGAGAGCCCTTATGTTTCACACGTTACAAAATTCACTAAAACTTTTCAGTGCTAAAGCAATTATACAGCTATTGTAGCTCTCTAAGTCTAACCTTTTTTTAAAATAAAAATTAATAATTTCTTTTCAAGTACAGCTTAGCTGTAAAAATGAGAGTATTTATATGGAGCTGATATATTAACTGCATCCAAAAGGCAAAAAAACCAAATTAAACTGTGAATCTCATTCCAGATCTGTAAGGGATTGTGTTTACAAGAGTACATACCAAAATATGATTTTAAGGAAGACAGAAAATTTACATTGTTGGATTGACATCCCTGTAGTTGTGAAGAGTTGGAATTACTTCCCAAGAAATATATGATTTGTCTAATTGCAAATAATTGATGAATAAAGTTATTCTGTTGGCCTTTTTGACATACATTAGGCTTTTTTTAGTTAAGAGAGAAAGATTTTAGTCCAGGTGATACTGAAGCTAATAGGAACATTTGACTAAGTCAGTTCTAACTCTGCTGTTGGCTTCACACAGGTACATCTGTCCTGTCCCTTTTTGTTCTTTCTGAGGAGTTAGAATTTAACTGGCTCATGAGAGAGGATTAACAAATCCCTGTATTTAAGAATGCAAATTTTGGAATGCATAAAATGAAGAAATTTGGAGAACGTTTTTCTATTGATTCCTTTTGTTATACCAACTCATTACCTTTAAGAACAGTAAGGATAAGAGTTTCAGACAAACATGATATTTGGGCTGAAGGTTTTTATTCATAGACCACTGGAAATCACAGACGTCACATTAAATTCTCACAAATAAAAGGGAGCCAAAGGTCACAATAAAAAAACCCCCAAACTCTAGAATAAAAACATAGAGATTTTAATAAGAGGCTGTTACTTCCGCCTACTGTGAAAGTGAGGTCAAGTGATAATAAAAAAAATGATTTTCCATATAGCTATTTTTGAGGGTAGCTATAGAATTCAGCCATATAATTTCCTTTTAATTAATCTATTTTAAATTAATTTTTTTAAAAATAAATTGGTTTTGTACCTAAATCCCCTTAACAGTTTATTTGAGACAGTTTCTACAGTCTCTAAGGAACATGATGTTAAATGCAATGGGCACTGCATTTAGGCACTTTAAAATTTGTATTGGCAGGGGAAAAAAAAAGTATGATACCTGAATGTACGTTTCTGATTCACATCTGTTTAATAATCCAAGGCTCAATAGCACAACAGGGAAAGTCTAGGGATGTCTTAAAACCAACTGATTTAATATTTGGCTATATAGGGGGAGTGTGGCATTTGTAAATAAGCCTCTCAGAGAGGACTGGAAGGAAATACAATCAGTATACAGCACCATGCTTAGCAAAGCTACAGCAGCTTTTTCCTGTCTCTGTTGCTACATGGCATACATCCAGATATCTGCTGTACTAACATTTGCTCCTGGGAGGAGATGAAGGAAAAAGAGTCCATAAGGTTTCCATTGGCCTAGAAAACTGAAACATCTGCTAGATTCATGAGCGGCTTGCTGGCCTCAGTCAGCAGGGAGAGCTGCTGCAGTTCAGCACTGCCGTATCAATAGATACTGCATAGGCTGCAGGGAAGAAAGGAGAAAATCAGTGGAGTAAGTGATTTTATTTCAAAGTACAACAAAGTCTAGTTTTATATAAAGTGATATCTAAATTGCACAAAATTAGAGCCACATCTGCAACTGCTCAGTGTGCAAGACTCATTAGGGAACAGGTACATGAAAGAATAGCAGGACACAATCCTAATCATCTAATATCTGCTAATAGGAGTGTGTCACCTAGATTCCCAGATGAAATTTGACAAAAAGCAGTCACCTGAGAAAATATTCCCTTTACTCAGAAGCTTGGACCAGGAGAAGAATCCTCCTTTCTGAAATACAAATAGTGTGTAGACAATGGTTGGAAGGGAATCAGCTGTTCTGTGTCAGGACACACAACAGAGAAAAAGAGCAAGTGTTGAAGCAACAAGGGTACAGGACAGAGAAGAATATACATCTTAATTTGGTGTAAACTGCCTTTCATCTCTTTAGTTCAAGCCTAGGTTCTGACACCTGAAAGTGTATTCTAAGTAATTTTGTTGTTTATAGTTTGGTGCCACTCAGGCTCAAAAGGGCTAGTAGAACCGGTTACTGCAATCATTCACTGGTTGGAATTCCTGGTGTCATTTTATTGTGTAAACTGAAAGAGGGAAAAAATCAAATACTAAGTCAGTTATGAAACTGTTGTTTCATGTTGAAACTTTCATTTGCTTAAGTAGAGCTGTATTTCAGAGATCTCCTCTGTACCACAAAAAAAGAGTCAAACATCAAAGAAAGTAAATATTGACGTGGTGGGTGAAATCACCAGTAGTGAAAACTTTCTGAATATACAGATGATCACAAGTGGAAAACCTTTTATTAATCATCCAGGTTTTTGTTTTGAGTGAATCAGAAATGCTTTATTCAGGGAATGTTCCCAGTTGGTTATGATGCGTCTACATATTGATCACCACGAAGTCATTAAGGGAGCACCTGTTCAGATCAAACCCATCTGCAGTATTTTCCACCTTTAAGACAGTACTGCTTTTTGACACACATGCGCACACACACACATGCCCTTCACAGTAGCTTTTACAGTAAATACACTTGTTATCAAAGGGATCTTTTTTGAAAGTGTGTTTAATTTGTCTGAATTGTGTTACATTGACAGAACTCAAATATTGAACTTCTTTATATTGATCCCCATTTACCACTAGGATATTTTAATCGGGTCTATTTACAACTGCAGAGTATTTCACTGAAAAACACTGGTAATCTGGTAATCAGAACAGATAATTGTAACACCACGTGTAGTGTCTCTGATCAAAATCTGATTTTTCTACCTTTGTTTTTTCTTCATTTACCTTTGAGGCTCACATATGATATATGTGAAAAGTGCTGAAGTCCAGGTAGCAAGGATTTATTTAATGTACCAGTGCAAAGACAAGTTAAAGAGAAAACCTGTGAATCTGATTTAGGAAGACTATGGAAAGGATTAATTTACTGTTTTGCTACATTAGCTATTGTTTGTCATGTGCTCCATATTGAAGCTCTGTATGTGAATATTTGTACTTCTCCATGTGGCAACCTAGCTTTCTTCTCTTCCTATTAAAAGAAAATACAAAACACACCAAAAAGAAAACCCATAACAAAACCAAAAAACCCACTCAAAAGAAACAAAAAAAACCCCAACCCTAAAGCCTGCATTATCCTAGACAGGGTAAATGTTCCCACTGTATCAGGTCAGGCTGAGCTGGAGTCAGTACCCCCCCACAGCCCTCCCAGTGCTGAGTGTGACCCTGGCAGCCAGCAGGGGGTGTGTGACACAGCTTGGGAGGGGGCGGAGCTGGGACAGCTGACCCGGATTGGCTGTTCCAGACCATGTGACCTCAGCTCAGCCATAACAGCCAAGGGCAGGGAGGAGGAGGGGCGCATTGGTTACTGTGTTTGTCTCCAGGAGCAGCTGCTGCACACACTGAAGCTCTGCTTTCCCGGGACTCACAGGATATTAGAGATTGGAAGGGACCTTGAAAG
>NW_010109794.1:0-5760 GCF_000699245.1 Pterocles gutturalis
TCTGTCCAGCTGAGGAGGGGAGAGACAGCTTTGGTGGGCTCCAGCGCCCAGCAGGGTCAGACCCCGCGCAGATGAAGGCGCGTCCCCCCCCTTCCCTCCCTGTCCCCTGTACCCCCCGTGTTTCAGGGCTGCTGGGGAACATCCCAGCCGAGGTGAACTCACGCACAAATCCCCCGAGTTCTGTAATGAGCCAGCAAAACTGCAGCTGATCCGTGCCCTTCCAGCCGAGCCCGAGAGGGCCGAAGCACCGCCGTTGTCCTCGTTTGACTCCTGAATTGGTCTTCATTTACCAGCCGCGGCGGCAGCGTCTCCATCATGCATTAAACATCGGCGCGTGTGTCACCGAGCTCCATGGGGACGCAGCGCGGGGGTGTTGCCGAGGAGGTTTTGAAGGACCGTTAGCACGTTGGGTAAATGTTTAGGAGAGACAACGTTTTAAGAGCGATTTAATGGGCTGCACGTTGTTGTCAGGCTGGAGCCCAGCACACACCGAAATGAGACATTGGTCTGGGGAGAGAAATCAGCGGGATCGTTGCTTCAGCGCCCGTGAGTGGTGCAGGATTTATCCTTGGGTTTTGTCTGATCACATCTCAACATTTTGTTTTTATTTCAGGCCCCAAGATATTATCGTGTTCATCATTGGAGGGGCAACGTATGAAGAGGCGCTGGCTGTCTATAACCTGAACCGCACCAACCCCGGGGTCCGGATCGTCCTGGGGGGGACCACAATCCACAACACGAAAAGGTAAGAACCGTGTTTTTTATTGTGGATTCTGCGTAAAACCGCTGACGCGAGCGTGCATTTGCGACACCAGAGGGATCTTCAGCGCGCCGTAAAACACAGAAATGTGTGTAAATGGTCCGAGCCCAGCTCCGCTCATTGTGGCTGAGGGACAGATTACCAAGCTGAGGATTTAACGTGCATTTTACTGCAGCACCCAGGAATTCCTAACTGGCTCTGGTCTGACTGCTCCTGTTGAAATCTGGAGCACCCGCAGTTGCTAGCGGTGAGGTTACCGTACCTATGATTAGAACCGAGTTCTGCGATGACACCGCGAGCAGGCTCTGTGCCGCCCACACGCCTGCAGAGTATTGCCGGCGGCTTTTGCATTTCTCCCTGGAGAACGGAGCTTTCCTTATTGCTGCTCCGAGTTGCCTTTCCTGGGAGGCCAGAAATTTCTAAGGGCTTAATGCCCCCAGAACTGAGCAATGCCGGGGAGCACCGACCACGCTGAGCCTCAGTGATGTCCTCGGTCACTGTCCCCAGGGTGTTTCGGAGCTGGAAGGGCTCGTGTTGGGCGATGCTGATGGTATTTCACGAGTGAGCCATTCCTACAGGTCTCAGTTGGGATTTACACAGAATCAGGCAGCTTGTATGGAAACCTGCGGCTGCTTTGCTGTAGCTGGCCAAAAATCCCTGTCGATATGGAATGCCTGGTTTATTTCCTGTGAAACGTCTGGTTTATAAATACAAATGATGTTTCCTGAAGCCAAATAATTTATCTGAGTATTTGAGCACAGGTGACAATTCAGACCATATTGGGGATTGTTTCCTATCGGCGAGACTTGTTGCTAGCCAGCAAAGGAGCGTGAATTCCTTCCGTACGTGCCTTGCTCCCTGCCACCGCGCTGTTCCGTCCCCGCTCGTCGTGACGCTGCTGTGGCCGGGAGCCGCTGGTTCTCGGAAGGAGGGTAAGGGCAGGAATGTGACAGGTGACCCACATCTCTCCCATGTGTTGCAGCAGGAAGCGGGGTGAAATCTAAGTCCTGGGAGAGTCCCCGGCAGCATCCAGCAGCTGCTCCGAGCTCAGAGGGAGCGCCCTGCTCGGAGCTGGGCTGCAGGAAGAGCTTCAGCATTGCGGCGGAGAAACGCAAAGAAAATGCGGTCCTGCGACAGGGAGGAAAAGTTAGGCGTCTCGGCGTTTGGGATGAAATTGTCAGAGCTGCCTAACAGCGCTGGGTGCCTCAGCGGTCTCCTGGAGCTCAGGAAACACGCGCTGTTAACGGCACAGGCGTTGTGTGTCAGAAATACAGCTGTCACGCACCTCGTTGGTCTTGGTTACTGGCAGGTGGACTCAAGCGTAGCAAGTGGGCTAAAAAAATGGCTTGGTTTTCAGACCATATATGTGCACTGCTGCTGCTTCAGAGTCCAGCGTGATATTTATAAAGTCCTTGCACTTTTGCCCTTCCTTTTCACGCCTGTAAGGGATCTTCAGGCTCCTGCCTGCACAGAAGCAGGAACAGTTCTCCCACGAGGAAATCCAGCGGCTCCGATCATCACTTAGAGAATCCCAGAATGGTTTGGGTTGGAAAGGACCTTAGAGATCATCCAGTTCCAACCCCCCCTGCCACGGGCAGGGACACCTCCCGCTAGCCCAGAAAAAAATGCCCAAACCCTCTGAATTCCCAGTGCCGGCTCTGGAATTTGTCCCTTCCTTTAGCTTCGTGTCAGATGGTTGGAAAGCTCCTGAACTGATGCTGGCCCAGAGGTAGATTGATTTTATGAACTGGGTTACAAAGGCAAGTCTGTATTAGCCCACATATCGACCAAGTCCTGCCCAAATTACCCAGCTTCCCCAACCTTCTGCTTTACAAAGTAGCCTTTGAACTAAATCCTGTTTTAGCCAAGCCTGGAAATAGTAAGAAAAAGAGACCAGCGGACATGCTAGCTGGTCTTTGGTTAAAAAAAAAAAAAAAAAAAAGAGGCTAAATAAATTGTCATCGTGCAAGGACACGAAAAAACCCTGGTTCATGTTCAGCCTGGCATCCACGGCAGCCTCGTAGTCTGCCAGCGCATTTCAAGGCTGATCTTGATGATACCGACACGCCTGCATCGAACTTTTCCCAGCATCTGTGCTGCGAACCCGGCGGTGCTGTCCCCACGCCGTGCCGAACACAAACCCCAGGATACGCGCTACGGAGATCTCAGGGATGCTCGAGCTTTTCACACCAGATTGGAGGTTGAGACCTGCCCCCAAAGTTTATCGGTGTAGCAGATTCTGCAAAAACTGTCGCTGGGGAGGGGGGAGGAAGGGGAAGAACTCGCCAGCAGTGTTTTGAGCAGAAGGACAGCAGCCGTGTGGCGGTTTGAGCTCTACCTCCCCGTCCCGGCTCTGCTGTTCAAGCTGATTTTGAGCAACTTTTGTCTCCATGCACCAGAAAGTCTCCGAGCAGGGACTGGCTCTCACCTCTGCTTTATAAAGTTCAAGATTTGCAGCTACATCCTTGGGCTCCGCTTAGATTTGTGCTGTGATGGGTAACGTTAGCCCGTTAGGGCTTCTACCGTGACTTACGTTTTGGCGCAGCCTCTGAATTATTTACAGAAAAACTAGGATACTGTATCAGGATTTGCATTTCAAAGAATGAAGTGGAAAAAAAAAATTAAAAAGGCTTTTTTTTTTGCTTTTTAAGGACTGACTACTCCAAGGTCCTGCCTAGGAATGCCAGGACGAGGACTGCCAAGGGTCCCGTTCTAAAAATAGCCCAACCCCAAATAATTTGCATTTCCCTAGTGGCTTGAATAAGATTTCCTAAATGGTGAGAGGACATATTAATCATAATTAAAAATGGGAACTTTGGAGTCGGTAATCTCGAGCCCTTTTCCTGTGTACAGAGGAGGAGCAGCCTGTGCCGCGGGGTGCGCTGGCTCGCTCCGGACACCTGGGCAACGAAGACATTTCCAGTCCGCCGAGCGTTAGCCGCAGTTCTAGCAAAGCCCACGAGGATCCCAGATATTTCAGCAAATATCTGAGGCTTCTGGTGCAAGGAAATCTAGATTTTATTGTGTCCCAACTCCTCCAGTAAGCCCCTGGCTTTCCTTTAATGAACTGTTGCTTATTTCTGCTGGATTAGGGCTGATATGTCACAATAAACAAGGAGATTTCGATATTAATGCGCTGAGCAGCCCGTGTAAGCACCCTAATCCCCTGCTTTCATTGTTCTTACGAGTCCAACTTAAATTGTGATCAACATCTGTGTCTGTAGGGCGGGGGACGGCTTAAGGGGTATCCATCCTGCTTTTTTTTTACAAAGCAGGAGACAAACAAGCCTCTGGAGCTGGTTATGTTGTTAGAGCTGTGTGTTTGTGGGAAGCTTATCTGCTCCAGGGACCATCTGCGTTGTCCAGTGAGTATCCTGCGAGTAGGATCATGGAATCAGGAAGGTTGGACAAGACCTCAAGGATCATCAAGTCCAACCATCAACCCAACACCACCCAACCACGTCCCTAGATACTTTAAAGGTTGGGGGTGAAGAATACTCGGTGTAGGGATGAAAAATGCAACATTTTGTGTTTGCAGAGAGGGTTTCGAAGCAGGAATAGCAGGTACCTGTTTGAAGTTTCCTTATGCTGCACCGTGATGTCGAGGAGAATCCGTCCCTGTTGGTCTTTATGGATTTATATCCATCTAGATGCAAAATCGGGGCAGGCATCTAATACCAACGCTCCTGTTCTGAAAGGAGGCATTAATCTCAGGGGTTCCTTCTAAATCAAGCAGGCTGCAGAAGGGACCAGGCTCTACTGCTGGAGTTTATTCCCCTGTTTGAAAAAATCCCCGTGGTTTTACAAGGTATGAGAAGAATTTCATTTCTTGTCTTCCCTCCTCTACCTCTAACGGATAAATCCGTGTAGCGCAGCGATTCCCTGGCCTCTTCCCTGATGTTGCCCATGAGTCAGCGATAGGGTTGGGTCTTCTGTTCCTTGTGAGAAAAAAAAAAATAAAAAAGCGTTAAAGCAGCTGGGGTGCTGAAAAGTCAAGTGATAAAAGCCAGAGAAATGCAGAAATCCAAAGATCACAAAATCTCTTTGATGGTGCGTGGTCAGCCTTAAATCTGCCCCTTCTCAGTTTATTTAATTCTTCCTTTTTTTTCTCCGTTCCCGTTAGCAGGCGGCCCTCGCGCTGTTCAGTCCAGGGGGGTGGACAGATACATTGGGTTCGGCTTTGAGATCCTCTGAGAAATGCCAGCAGGGTGGAAAAAAAAAAAAAAATCTGTTGTTGTCAAGGAATTTTCAGTGTTTTTCTAATCAAACCGGATCGGCTGCCTCTGTTACTTCTGAAATTTTGGCAGCCCTGCTAAAAATACTTCTGTTATGACTTAATTATCAAAAAAAAGGCAAAGAAGCCTTTCCCGGCCGTGTTTTCCTGCGTGATGAGCCTCGACGGCAGCTCGCTGCAGGGCTGCCCGGCTGTGGCGATGGAGATGTCACCTCTGCCCGCTCCGGGCTTGTGCTGGGGACTCGGCTGCAGCCACCCCGTCACATCTGGCCAGGGGTTGAACCACTCCGTAAATGAAGCCCTGAGTGTAGAGCTCCTGTCTTTTTTTTTTTTTTTTTCTTTCCCTGCAACATAACGAGTTGTAATGGAAGGGCTGAAGGGCTGGGGGTTATTAATTAGAGGTTCTTTAACAAATTCATCTGCAATATGGGTTTCAATGATGGTGGAAGTGAGAGTTCTCTCTCGGCTTGGTGCCGTTCCTTCACTGGCCGTGGCAACGTCTGTAATTATGGGCAGGAACCAGATAAACGGGGGGAAAACGGGAGTTAAATCCGGGGTTTCAGTGGCTTTCCAAGAGCACTCTGTGAGTTAACATTTGTGGAGGGTCGTGCGCTCACGCCAAAATGCAGAATGGAGAGAGATCTTGGGGGTTAGGGCGGGGAGGGAAAAGCAAAGAACGTCGTTGTCGGACTTGGGATTGAAGGAATCGGAGCACCTGATGTGCAAACGGTGCAAAGAGGCGGCTCTGGGTTTCCTTCTTCCCCAA
>NW_010109794.1:5897-6207 GCF_000699245.1 Pterocles gutturalis
CTCCCTCGTGGCACCCACCAGTCCCATGGGCAACCAGCTCCCTTCTTCTCCTGCCCAGGCGGATGGGTTTCGAGGAAATTCTGCTGGGTTTGGAGGAGAGAGGGTTAAAAAATTATCAATAATCAGCTAAAAAATGGAAGAGCGAGACCAGGAGGAACATCTGGCGTGTGGGGCTGACTCACCCGGAGCACAGGGTAAGCACAAACCTGCTGTGACTAGTCCCGGGGGACATCCAGCCTGACCCACTTACCCGGGTCCAGCACCAGCCCGGCTGCGCCCGACGCGGCCACGGCTCGGCCGGGAGCCTGGG
>NW_010109795.1:0-17695 GCF_000699245.1 Pterocles gutturalis
AGCTTTCTCTTCTCCAGGCTGCACACCCCTGACATGTTTGTAGCAATGGATTTTGGTTTGTACCAGTGGATTTTACCTTGTAACTAGGTGGGTCAAAGCCTTTGAACACCGTGTGCCGGGGCCTTGGCTCTTTTGGGGCAGGCTCCTCAGGTCCCCCTGCACCCAGCCCTCCAGCCCCCATTGCCCAGCACCGAGGGGACAGCCGGGAAGCTGGAAGGATGGCTTGGGCCCCCATGGAGGGTGGGGAGGTGGACTGGAGCCCACAGCCTGTCCTTGGGAGGGTCTTCAACCCCACCAGAGCTGCACTTTGCCCCCCACCCCCAACATCTGCTGCCACCCTGGGGCTCCAGTCCTTCGTCCCCGACTTCCCAGTCATCCCAGTCCCAGCAAAGGCAGAGATCCTGAGCTCCGCTGCAGAGAGGCTGGGGGTAAAGGGGCAGCTCCTACAAAGCACAGTTTTCCAAATAAAACCATTTTGTCAAACCCCAAGTGCCATCCATCCTACATCTCCCCGGGATTTGCTCACTCCTCCGTGTCTGGGTGCGGATCTCCATTTTTCTTCTTTTCTTTGTTGCAGCACATGCACCCGCAACCATCTTTCTGCAGTTACGAGTGTGGCACATAGACTGAGCAGCCTTACTCTCAAAGGCAGAGAAACTCTCCTCTCTTTTCATGCTGCCTCTATTGCCCATGCCCCAAATTCCACTTCTTGCCTCTTGCGAGAAGGAGCTGCGGGGATGGAGCGGCAGGAGGAGTCAGAGGAACCTTCTAGGGCCCCAGTACTGGAGCAGATGCTCCAGGCATGCAAAAATGAAGACTAATTAAAATGAATGAGAATTATTTTTATCTCTTTAAACAATGGTATGATCACATTTTAATTAAAATAATTTTAAAACTTTTTTTTTTGGTAATTTCGCTAATGTACATACTCACGCACTTATCAAAAGCAGACAAAGAGACTGGAATGACTTTTCTTTTTCCTAAAAGGCTTTTAGTGGCAGTAAATTAAGAGATACGTGTGTATTTAAGGATTATAGGCGTAAAGTCAGCGCTGAGTTATAGAAGGCTCGCTCTAGGTGAGTTTGGTTTTTTTTCCTCCTAATATTTAGTTTTTGATGTTGTGAAGACATTCTTGCATGTAAAGCTCTTTGAGGCTCCTAGAAACCTTTATTGAAAAATAATTGGAAGCCTTGATCCGCTGCAGGAGAGGCTGGGTTCCTTGGATGCTCTTGCACATATCCTGGCTCTTTGGAGAGTTTCTGTGCCCCGTACGGACAGGACACCACGGTTCTGCTGTTACTCCTGCTCCGTGGCTCGGGTGGGTGCTGGTGCCTGCAGGAGATCTGGAGTTGGGTGTGGAGGAGCTCAGGAGGGAGTGGAGAGAAAGGAGAAACCAGGGGAGAAACAGGAGTGGAGGAAGCCAAACGTGCAGCTGGTGATGAGTAACGGATCGTGGATGTTAAGGATGGGGAGCAGAGAGGAGGTGCCTTCATCTGTTCGGCTGTGGAGGGTCCAGAGCTCAGGGGAGCTTTCTCCATGCCAGCACCACCGTTGTGTTGGTTGATGCCTTTTCCAGCTCTTCTGGGCGCTGACGTTGAATCCACCGACCTGCCCTGTCGTCGCATCCTGTCCCCATCATGCCAGGACCGTGCTCGGTGTCAGGACGGGTGGCAGCCAAGGACACTTCTTTCCATGGCTGTTTGGTAATTAAGGCCAGGTGGTTAACGAGCCCACGGATTTCATGCAGCAACTGCTCCAAAGTCGTTAGCTTTGTCTTGACAGGTCCAAGCTGAATCAAGCAAACACATGTTTCGATGCCAGTGGCTGATGATGCTTCTAAAGAACTTGAGAAATATTTGGAAGTGTCGTCGTATGCCGCACGTATAGCTGATCACTAGCACGCATAGTTTGGCACAGTTATTTTTGCTCATTACACATTCAATTAAATCGGTTTGAAATGATGTTAGTTAAATAAAAAAGCACTACCAGAGCAGGATGTGGCTGTCTTTATGAAGATGATCAGATTTAGAAATCCAAAATTCTTGTGCCAAAAAGGAGGTAGAAGTTGAAGCCAGTGCAGAGTCAAGAAATAATTCAAGAGGTTTGAAGCAGGAAATTCTAACGCTCTGAATTTTTTTGAAGGCTGGAATGAAAACTCTGTGATTTACTTATTTGTTTATTTATTTGGTGGTTGTTGTTGCTAAAAAATAGAAACATTTCCTTTTTTTTTTCTTTTTTTTTCCCTCTACCCCAAAGGAAACCCTGAGCTTGAAGCAGGATAATTTCTGTAAATAAATCTGTACGTCTCCAGCCAGTCACACGTGTGACACTGTGTATTTATACCAAACCCGGTGATAATTGCAGTGATGCCTCTCTCTGGGAAGGAAAACCACTAAAATTTCTTCCAGCATCCAAAATCATCATCCCCTGTCTGCTAGCTGAGCTGCTCCTGGATGAAACGAAAACATTTGTCTCCCTTGTGACACATTTCCTATCGTGTCCCTGTGTCATCTGCAGAGCCACGTGTGTAATAAAAAAAAAGTGAAGAAAGCAAAACCAATAAGCTGAGATGATAAATGGCACGAGAGGAAGAACTTCTGTAGGTGTTGGTGGTTTCAGACCAAAGTAGACAGCAGCAGAAAGGTTTGGAGCTGGTTGGGAAGAAGAAATATTGAAATATTCCAAATGTTTAAATTTTAAGGCTGATTCAAGGCTAATGGGGGGGTATGTTGAATTAGATGTTTAACAGAACAGCTTTCTCCTTGGCGGAAAATGTGTGCTTTTCTTAAAAATCTATACAACAGAAAACAGAAAAGCTGGATCTGGCCTTTTGTCCCTCCGGACCGCACTGCAGCATCCCAGGCTCCTGTTCCCAGTGGCGGAGCGCTGCCCTCCCCATCCCCGCATTATCGGGGCCACGGGAGACACCGGCTCAGTCTCTGCTTGGCGTTTGTGGCCTGGAAGGTGAATGCCGTGCTCCTCCATGGACAGAGAAAGGAGGAACAGCTTCATCATAAACCTGGAGTTAAATTATCGTGTGCCTTTGGCCCCGCCGCGTGCCTGGAAAGCGTTCAGGGTTCTTTGTATTTTCTGAGCCAGAGACCTAGCCATCAGATAACTTGTGGACAGAGTGAACTTGCTGTATTACTTGAGCCCTGGAGAAGTGATGCTCCACTCCCATCATTCCACTGATTAACACCGAGTTCATTAAGAAGAAGTAAAGCAGAAGGACAGGAGAGTGAGCGATCTCATTTGGACCGGCAGGATCTGAAGGGCTCCAACGCTGTATGAACCAATTTCATTCAATTGCTCTCTCCTGTGTCACTATAATTTCAGCTCTGGTTCTTCATCACTCCTTCCCTTCACTGTTATTTCTTGATCTGTGGCCGTTGATGAGGTTTGGGAGAGGAGGGGTTGGAGATGAGACACATCCTGGCACAAATGAACTCATCAGGCGCCGGAATGAAACGCCTCTGCCTTTAGATCTCCTCTCTCCGGGCTCAGCGGGTGTCTCCAGGGTATCAGCGACTTCCCTGGAACTGGGATAGACCAGCAAAGGTCTGGTGTTTCCCTCACAGGTCCCACCGCCCAGATGGAGCGTCGCACCTGAGAGCATCAACAGAGAGCGAGAGGCAGAAGGTGGCGGGGCGTGAATTACGGGGTGTTATCGGATTGCTGCTGCTTGGATCGCTTCTGGAGCTGTGGCAGCTGAGGGCTTTAATTACACAGATTAAAGGAGAAAGAACCTTGTAGCCACTCATCAAATGATACATAAAACAAGCAAACTGGCATTGTGCCTGGGAAGCCATCGGAGGAGGGCTGCACCGACAGCCACCAACAGGGACTGCCAACGTCAGGATCCTCCTGATGAGGAGAGTGGGGCATCAGCTGGGCTTCAGCAGTCGGGAGAATCACAGGATGGTTTGGGGGGGAAGGGACCTTAAAGCCCACCCAGTGCCACCCCCTGCCATGGGCAGGGACACCTCCCACTAGCCCAGGTTGCCCAAAGCCTCATCCAGCCTGGCCTTGAACCCCTCCAGGGATGGGGCATCCACAGCTTCTCTGGGCACCCTGGGCCACTGCCTCACCCCCCGCACAGGAAAACATTTCTTCCTCACATCTCATCTCCATCTCCCCTCTTCCAGCTCCAAACCCTCCCCCCCCGTCCTGTCCCTGCCCCCCCTGATCCAGAGCCCCCCCAGCTCTCCTGTAGCCCCCTTTCAGCACTGGGAGGTGCTGGAAGGTCTCCCTGGGGGAAGCAAAGCGAGGGGAGGGAGGGTGAAGCCCTGAGGTGGGCAGAGCGATGGGCCAAGCTCAGGCTGATGGTGGTGCCCAGTTCCTCCTGCTGCAGCCGGGCTGAGACCTGGAGCGTGGAGAAAAAGCTGCCAGAAGAGGCTGGGAGGGACACGGGGCGGTCAATGTGCATCTACTGACAGGAGTCCTTCCCTCAGCTCTTCATCGAGAACTGGAGCTGCTAACGAAGCGCTCATTTTCCACCACCTAACTGGAGGATCCTTCCGTGGCTGCTGCTGGGACACGCTGCTGGTCCCAGCTCCCCTCATCCTCCAGGGGCAGCCGGGGCAGAAGCTGGCTGGACCTCCGGGCACATCTCACCCTCTGGACAGGAGCCGATTTCTCCCCTTCTGAGAAGCAAGAGAGGACAAAGAAGGGATCAATTTGTCAAAAATCTCTTAATGAGCTGTTGAAGACAGCTCAGCCAAGGCACTGCTGACCCTCCGGGTTAATTAACCTGCAGCAAACCCTGCTGCCTTGTGTTCATTCTCCCTGTCTAATTTTTTCCTTGCAGCCAGCCAAGCTCTCCTTTAGTCTGGGTGCCGAGCTGCTCATTGTCTGACACCTTGAGATGCTTTTATGCCGGCAGATCCGGCACTGGCCAGGACTGGCGGGAGCCAGCACCCCTCTTGGCTTCATCCTTCAGTTTTCCTTCCAAGGCGACTGCAGCTGGCAGGAGCGCTCTGCCTCCCAGCCTGCTGCCGCCCCAGCCCCTGCTGCTGCCACAAAGGTGCCTTCAGACCAACCCAGCCCATGGCAGTGCCACGCGGGACGGTGACAGACCCCCAGGGCAGGAAAGCTGGTGCCAGTGACGAGGAGGGACTCTTGCCTGGAATGGCCTCGGTGATCTGGTGGCATTTCAGCTCCCCGTGGGAAGCAGAGCGAGGGCTCAAAGACTGGATCTGCAGGAGGATCTTCCCTGCTAGGGACAGATTCAGGTCCCTGTCATCCTACCTCTGAGAAAGCAGAGGGCAGAACCGTGGAGCTGAGCAAGGATGGGAGGAGTTGGGTTCCCGAGGGACGGCTGGAAGCCGGTGGGGTTGGAGCCTCTCGAGAGGATCCTCTAGTTCAGAAACTCTCCTTGGGAGAGCTCAGAATTTCCAAACACACCGAGAGGACTTTTTTGCCAGGAAGAAGCTGTGTTGTCTGAGTGAATGTGACACGACTGTGCCAGGGGCAGAGACTTTGCTATTTTTAAGCTGCAAGTGTGAATGGGAAGAGAAGAATACGCACTGCAGAGAGGGGCAGGGTATCACCAGCTACTTGCCGGTGACAATTC
Organism: Pterocles gutturalis; assembly: GCF_000699245.1. Taxonomy (NCBI): domain Eukaryota; kingdom Metazoa; phylum Chordata; class Aves; order Pterocliformes; family Pteroclidae; genus Pterocles; species Pterocles gutturalis. The sequence continues at coordinate 5,573 of NW_010109795.1, forward strand.
AGCTCGCAGCTTCCTCCTCTGTCTCCTCTGTTGCATGCCTTCCCGTGCCCAGGAATTTTTTTCTCCTTCATGCCTAGTTGATGTCTTATGTTTGCACAGACCGTGCGTAATCAGCTCTTTTTTTTTTCCTCCGATGGGGGAGAAAGAACAACTGAAATGATCAGAAACAAGGTGGATTCATTGTTCGGAGCAGGTTCCACATCCTTTTATCTCCAGTGACAATCATAGTCACAGATCTTTTGATAAAAGGACATGGCCAGGTAGGAAAAGCAGAGCAGCTCTGTTCCTGGAACGGGAATGGGATGGTGGATACATCATCTGGAAAGGGTCACCAGGCTGTGACAGATTTTGGGTGCCATCTTCCTTCAGTCCCTTGAGAGCTCGCCCTCAAGCACTGTAAATGGAAATTGTAATTTGTTTTCAGCTTAAAACAAAATTCCCTAAGAGAGGTCCTGGGTCATTCTGAACAATGAATGCTCCTGAAATGTTCTTCAGATGATAATGACATCAGTGGAAACAAGAGACATTAACAACCTGCAGATTATGTTAATTGCTTGTTATTGCACTGTGCATGTATTTGTCATTAGCTGTAACCATCAGATATTAATGTTGTTTTATTTAGATACAAGGTTGGACATCTGCAGTGATTCATAATTCTAGGAGTCATCGTTAGATTAGAGTTATTGCCGTAATTTATAAAACAGGGCCAAGTACGGTGGTTGTTGGAGTGGACTGTCTGCACCAAAACCTTGGGTATCTGTAGTTCCTCTGATTAATCGATTGTGAAGGTTGGGGGGGTGGGGACAGGACCCTTTTTCCTTCTCTTTTCCACCTGAAGCCGTGCCATATGCAAACCAGGCCAGGACTCTCCTTCTGCGAGCTTCACTTACCAGGGAAATGGTTTTATTTGTGTTTGGGGTTTGAACTGCAGCCTAAGGACATGCAGGGCTGTGTGTTTTCCGTTCCATTTTATTTTATTAGCTAAGTGCTGAGCGTTTCTCATCTCTCCTGAGGACAAGGCACGCTCCCGTCTCAAGAGAGAGGAGTTCTGCTTTGTCCCTTTGTCCTCGACAAGCTGCAGTACCAATATCTGCTCATACGACAACAACACACAGATACTTCTCGCCGCCCTTGAACATACACCCGTGTTCTGGCGCAGACGTGTTGGGAGCATGAGAAGGAGAACGCATGGGATAGGTGCAAGCCCCCAGACCGGCAAACCTCACTGACCCGGGACATCATCTGTCCCACAGCAGGGTGAGTGTGATGGGCCGTCATTCGTGAGGGATGCTCCCGCATGTGCTTCCAGGTGAGGTGTGGAAGGCTGGCGTGCTCGTGGTACCGAGAAATCCCTTCGGTGGGTAATCCCATGGTACCCAGAGTGTCCCTGTCTCCAGGCTGACCTTCAGAGCTGGAGGAGCCATTTCCTCCAGGAACCTCCCCTGCTTTCTGATCGTTCTGGTCCAGAGTTAGACCTGAAATCTTCTTAGGTAACCTTCTTATGATCTTCTGGGAAGTCTGTCTCCATCTTTCAGCGCTGGGCAGCAGAGGAGCTGCTTGAACACCAGGGACTAAGGGGAGGCATGCCCAAGCTGAAGAATTCAATCATGTAATAATATCGCTTTTTCCTCAGTCTTATCAAGTCCAAACATCCAGAACTCCTCAGCCAGCTCTGCCTGGAATGGGAGCATCACCTCCCAGCAGCCTGGATTCCTGGAATCGCTCATCCGAGAGCCGCCCGCAAAGTGTTACAACCCCAAAAACTTCAGGAGTCACTTCCGAAAAAATCTGGAGGTTGTCTTTTGAAGCATGTGGCTTTTTAAATGGAAAATTTGTCAGGTTCTTATTTTTTAACTTATTTTGTAGGATTTGGAGCTGGAGGGGAGGTGTTATTTTTAAGTTGCTGGGTTTTATCGGCGGCGCTGGAAGTTACTGAGCCGAAAGCTGAATCTCATCACATGCCTTTGAGTCTTGAAACTTTAATAAAAATGTAGCTATTCCACAGCTCCCAGGGAAACGTGGAGAGGTGAGCTCTGACTCCAGGAATCAACTTAGGAAGCCTTCTCCTAAATTCTTAAATTTTATTTTTTTTTCTGCCAGCTTTAAGTTTCTCTGGATACCAGGGACAATCCTATTAAATAATATTGAGATTTCAGGGTTTTTTATTATCAGTCATTTAATCCACTCCTTTTATAAGGAATTTAAAGGGTAAAAGGACTGTAATACAGTGTTGGAAGTCATTCTCCGACTCTGAGGACTATGTAAGAAGCTCAGTGTCCTCATGTGCTCCTCTGGATGACTGAAGAGATGACAGGAGGCAAGGGCAGGCGCAGGGCTTCAGAAATTCTCGTCTGGAGTAGAAAGTAGATTATAAAGGAAGATGGTATCAGTTTCATTTTACTATAGGGAAACTGAGGCACAGGACTTGTCATGTTTTTTTCCATGGCCTTCCTCTCTCTCCCATGGACACAGAGATCCCAGTACAGAAATCCTGGAGCACCAGTCAGAAGCAGGCAGACCACCAGCGCTGGACGCCTTCACGTGTGCGGCGTTGCCGACCGTGGCCTGTCCGATTTGCACACCTGGTGCTGGTTGTTGAAACACCTCGTCAATACAATACTTTGTGCTTCCCAAGCTCCTTTCATCTGAGCATTTCAAAGCACTTTACAGACATCAAACACGCCTTCCCAGCCCGCTCTGCAGCTGGTGAGCGTGACTGCCCAAGAGGATAATCCCAGAGATGGGCTTTTGCCTCCTTCCCTGGGCAGGCAAGGGGCTGAGCTGATCTCCATCTCCATCCTTCTGGTGGGGAAAAGCCTCTCTAGTCTCCCTCTCCTGCCTCTCAGAGATTAAAACTGGATCTTGCCCATGTTTTTTGACTGTTGTTGATAAGCTGAACCCTTATGAGCCTGGACAAGCTGTTGCTTGGATGCTCACTGCCTGGGTGAAGCGCAGGGGCAGCCATGGTTGTCATCTCGGGTATCTTCAGAGGTGGGCACAGACTAGCTCTGCTCCTGGCCTGATGTGGCCTCTGCGACTCAGGTCTGGATGGCCACATGTCATCGTTGTTCCCCTGGGACACGTCACAGCCGGGCTGATACGTGTGGGGCTGTTCCGAATTCTTCAGAAACTCAGAGGAAGGGAGGACAAGGAAATACCAAGAGAGAAAGAAGATGAGAGATGGCATTTCTCTCTCGAGGCAATGCAAGAAATAAACCCATGTCATCCTCCTCCCTCCCCCTTTTTTTTTTGGATTAACATATTTGTTTCCTTTCATGGCCTAGAAGATGGTTTTATGCCCAAGAAACCAGAATATACTCCTTCATTTCTGGCTGACAGCTTCTGAAGCGGGCAGGGGAGCTCTTCGTTCAGCTCCAGCTCTTTGATAACAGATGCCCGATCGGCATCGATGCGCAGGCTGAGGCAGGGCTCCTGCACTGTGGTCCCAAGAGTTTCCCCAACCTGCTTTGGGCAGTTGAACTTGAAAACAAGGCTGGGACAAAGGCAGTGGCAGCTTTAGAGGTGGGCTTTTAGGAGGACTGGATTCATCCAGCTCTTAAAACAACAGGTTGGGAGTTATTTCTCTAAAAGGCTTCTCTGCTTTTCCCAAGTGTTGGAAGAAAAGTGGTGGCAGAGACCCTATCACGATGGACAAAGTCCCCCAGGACAGCTTTGAGGATGACGGTGTTTGTACCCTCTGCTCACGCTCTCTGCCCACGCCCCTCAGCTGTGTCCGTGTTTCTCCAGATCCGATGCTGTAAGACAAGGAGTGGTTTGGTAAATGAGAAAGGAATGGGGGAAAACGTAAATGGGATCTTGGAGAGAAACTGGTCTAAAGATAGGAGCTGTTGGAGCTGGTGCAGCTGCTGATGTGCCTGTTCAATTTCTTGACCACAAATTTAGCTGCTGAAATTTTAGAGCCGCTGTTTCCTTTGGAAATAATGCACGAGCTCCCGTGTGCCCCTTGCTGTGGGATGCTGGGGCAGAGATACCCAGGCATCATCCCAAAGCTACAGTTAGGAAGAACCCGCTGTCGTGACTGTGACACTTCCTCCATGGACTGGGTACCCAATGCCAAGTGGACCTGCTCTGAAACCTTTGAAATCACCCTCCGTTTCCTGAAGCAGGCTGTGCTGGGGGTTGAGCCAACTGGCTGAATCTATATTCCCTGGCAGCCGTGGCCGCACGCTCCGAAGTGTGGGACTAAATATATCTCAGCCCCGCAGCCTCCTTCCAGAGAAGGGAGGGGAAAAAATAAATAAGGAAATGGAATGAATGAAGGGCTGAGCGTTCCCAAAAGTCATTGCTTCTCGCTGTATGAAGTATAGACGACATTTATGAGTCTAATACCAATATTGATGTTTGCAGAGACATTTGTTCAGTGCTTGAAGTAAATACCTTCTCGATCGATATAAATAAATGCAGCCGAGTTTTTGTTGTGTGTAGGTTTTGTATTTGGAGAAGAATTGGAAATGCATTTTCTTTTTTATTCTTGCCTGCTTGAAAAGTTGAAGGTATTGAATCATGAACGGACCGTGGGAGGGGCAGGTGACAGATGAGACAAGGACAGGAACATTCTTTGCAAAGATTTTATTGGACATCCTGTGATTTTTTTATATTGTGGCCCCCCACAAATTATCTCCATGGATCAATACAGTTAAGTCCATAATAGGAAAAATACAGGTTGGGTGTTAAATATTATTTGACTAGCTCCGTTGTTTGACTAGTAGAAAAATTAGAATGTGAGACACCTTGGGCTAGGCTGAAAAATCTACCAACTTGGTGCTGCCCTAAGAAGTGGTCCCATTCCTACAAGCTCTTATTTCTCAGGTATTTCTTGACTCAGCTCACTGAATGAGCAGAAAAATAACCCAGTAATAATAAAAAAAAAAGGGACCAGAGGGAGGTAGTCTGGTTTTGAGGCAGACAGATGTTCCTGGCTTAACTTTGGGGTGGATCCTTGGTTTGACAGTAAAGCCACCAGCAGCGCTGCTGATTCCAGAGGTGGAACCTTGTGCGAATCTGATCGCCTCCAAAGCGATCTCTGGGATGTCTGGGGAAGGCTCGGGATGGGTGCTTGAAGAAGTCAAGACTGCTGTGTTAATACACAGTACCTGGCTGGGCTCATATATGATAATCCTGAAAATTCTGCAAAGCTCAGGTGCTGAACCTGAGATGCGAGTGCTTCTTGCGGGGAATTACCCTGCCAGCGATCATCGCTGGAGGGAGACCAAAGGGGAGTTTGGACGGAACAGGGGAAATACAACCCTGCTTGCTCACATCAAGTGGCCACGCAGCTTTCCCGAGGCGCTGGCAAGGCACCCAGGGTCTCGTTTGTCAAACTCTGTCCTTGAAAAAGCTCTTAAAATAAAACTGGACTTTCTTGCTAAATCAGCAAAAAAGCTGAGCCTATTTCTGCTGACGTGGAGATCGGGTATTCGAGAGGTGCGGTTCATGTTGAGATTGCTAAGATCTTCGGTTTAATTTTAAGCTTGAATGTGACTTGTCCTAATAGGAGAGGACTAAGCGAGCCCAGACCATTGGAGTACAGCTCAGCTTCATCCGAGCCAGTGCATTTATCATCTGTAGCTGTCACGCGGGGAGACTTCTGTGCTGAGGAGCCTTGGAATGAGCCATGGGATCCAGGGTTATTTCACATGCAGTTCTTGTTTGCCAGAAAGCTGGTTTTACATGACCAGCATATTTGTATTAAAGATGATAAAAGGTCAGCAGAAAGCTGGCGGTTTCTGTCTTGGTCTGAGCTTGGGCTTCCCTTTGGTACAAACAACGCCCTAGGTAGCACTGCCGGGATCAGGGGATTTTGAAACAATCGCACGGGGAGGTAGAGAGCACGAAAAAGCAACGATGTTTGCAGGGTCTGTTGTACTTTCTTATTGACGGGTATTTAACGAGTGGAAAAAATCTAGTTTTCAGAGCCCGCCATAGCCAGGGCTTTCCAGGCAGGGAGGAACAGCAGATCCTACCTGTTGGGTTTATGATGTAAAGATTCATCAAATGCATAAGCCTGGCTGTTCCCTTTGTATCGCAGTTTTAATGTCTGCATATTGTGAGTCTTGTAAAAGGGCTTGACTTTGTCGTGGCAGAAGAAAGGGGCTGGGAAGGACTCTTTGATCATAAAAATCTCCAAACAGCGTGTGACTTCTCTGCAACTCCTGGCAAGGCATCCTGAGCATCTTCTTTGCTTTTTTCTTTTTTTCTCTTTTGTAAAGAGAACCATTTTTCATGTCCACCGTGCTGGTATCGACTGACGTTTAGTGCCAGGCTGGGGGTGAGGCAGGGCTTCGCTTCCAGCCAGCTGCCCGACTCGGTCCCCGTCCTCCCCAGCACCGTCCCCCCCCTTCTCCTCCCTGCTGGCTGCAGCTGAACTAAACCTCCTCAATTTCACCAGCAAGAGCAGCTCACGTATTGCGTTCTCCGAGGAGACCCATGGAGCCAGCGCTGCTGTGGGAGAGCCTGACCCCGGAGCTGGAGTCAGCCCATCTCCCGTGATCACACGTGGAGCCGTTCGCTTCGCTCTCACACCTCCCGGCAGCTTGCTGAGCTCTGTCCTACGGACCTCCTGCTGCAGCAGATTAATTGATTTTAAAGCCAGGAAGAATCACGGTGGTCGTCTTGTAGGTTTTCTACTGGGGCAATCGAATCTCTCTCGCTACGATGTACTTACAGCATCCTCGTAGCCATAGCAACACGGGGAATTTATAGGCACCACACGGTTTCTTTGGCTAAACCTATAGCGGTAAATAACGCCGTGCCAGGGACCAGTTTTGGGTGCTGGGAGGACGTGCTCATCCTCACAGTGATGCCGTTAGTGCGTTCCCTGGTTCTGGGCACGGCTGGGGTTTAGCGTGCGCCGAGCTTTGCTGGCAGCAGGCGGTTTGCACGGGGGGGATTGAGCAGCATTGGTTTGGTGACGAGCTCTTTTTGGGGAGGAGGAGACACTTGGTCTGTTCCTGGCTGGTGTGGAGGGTGCACCATGCTGACATCCCATAAAATTGTCACAGCATGGGCGTCTTTGGTAGGTTGGCGCCGTCACTAGTGGGACAAGAGCAGGTATTCTTCAGCAGATGGTCATCCCTCTAGGAGGTCTGCTGGATTTGGGGGCTGTTAGTCTGTTTGTACGATACACCGCATAGAGAGCTCTGGGTTCAACTATCTCACGTGCAAATGGACTGTCTAAGAGGCGAGGCTTTGATTCAGTTTGTGGGGTAGAACCAGGCATTTTAGGAATGATTTCTAGCTTAAGACTCTAAGATTATACTCATCTCTAAAGTGAGTTTGAGTTCAAACCCAAGACAGAGCAAAAAAATTCCCCAACTAAACCTGAAACTTTTGAAATGGAAAATCAGGCTTCAGATTTTCCTGCGTATTTCTAGAAAAAGCACCTGCTTCTCTTGTGTTCTTCAAAATTCATCAGAAAACTCTGAAGTTGAAACCCCAATAACTCTTGACAAAGAGGCAAAATTCTACCGTGAAAGAACGGGGAGGAGGGAACGTTTTCCAAGCAGCTCTATTCAAAACAAAGAAGTTTTTTAGCTACTTGATCACAAAAAGGAGGTGGAAAAAAAAATTAAGGGCTGTAGATATTTTTTTATGATCACATAATTCAAGAAGAGCTGATTAAGTCCTTCTGAAATGCTGAAAACATCTGAGAAATGTCAAACCAATAAAGGTATTTCTGGTGTGACTGTTTTAAGCAAGTGACAACAAAGGTTTAGCGCAGAAGCGCTGTCTCGGTGGTGTGATGTATCACCACGTCGGCAAGGCAGGGGAAATATGAAAAAACAATAACTCATTAGCTGATTTTCCCATGGCTGGCAGTCGTTTGGACATGTGTATTTCCCTGCCTGAGATGCTGGAAAGAGAAGTGATTGAACTATGTAGGATCAGCGGGTTTTTAATTTGGTGGATAGGAAAAAAAAATAAAAATCACATCACCTACTGGAGGAGAAAACTGTGTTCTCCTTTCTCCTGCTACAAATCCTCATGCGTCCACAGGCAATCCAACCCCAGTCAACGAGATTTCTTGTTTGTACAAGAGTGCTGCTCAGCAAACGTCATGCTCGAGACTTGCCCGGAGAGAGCAGCCGTGGCTGCAGCAGACACCGCGCGTCTGCGTGCTCGCAGCCGGCTCAGAAGCTCAGCGTGCGGTCTGGAGGGCACCCTCTGGAGCAGCCAGTGAGCACAGGAGAGTACATCGGGCATTTCTGAAAGAAGTTTTTCCATCCAAAAATGCTCTTTAAAAATACTTTTTTTAGACTCCTTCATTTTAAGTAACCATTCCTCATAGCCACACTGGCATTTCTAGATCCAAAAAGAAAACATCTGAACTAGGTCTGAATGAGGCTTTGGGCAACCTGGGCTAGTGGGAGGTGTCCCTGGCCATGGCAGGGGGTGGCACTGGGTGATCTCTAAAGTCTCTTCCAACCCAAACCATTCTGTGATTCCATGTTTCCATGATTCTGTGAGCTAGGTGGTGGGGAGAGGCTTTGCTTTCCCCTGGGCACACACAGGCTCTGCCTGTGTCGGTACCTTTGATGTGCCCGGAATATTCCCCAGCACTCAGACGGGTCTTTACAAGGTCGATGTGCCAGGAGCCGTCCCAGCCCTCGTGCCAGGGATGCTGGATGCAGGCTGCCCTGGGAACAGCATCGCGGGGCTCTCCCAGCTGCAGATTTCTTGGGAGAATGCCAACGGCCGTGGGCATGGAGCTTGCAAAGGACCGTTCGTCAGTCCCTGGAAATGTTTGAACTCTGCTAATCCAGATGTGCTGTCAGGATCTAAGTAAAAGCAGGGTTTGCACGCACACTTCTCGCAGCACAGGTGGGAAGTTATTTCTCGGTAAGGTGTGGAGGAAGGGGATGCTCTGCTTCTACTTATCATTATTTTCTTTCTTTCTTTCAATTTAAAAAAAAAATCTTTAAGTTGTGGTCACGTCACATCTCCAGCTGATTTCTCCTGTCCCTGACCCACTGCTGTCCCCGAGTTTATCCGCGTGATTTACATACCTCAGAGGCACAAGTCATCTCATCCTAAAACAGACGGTTACCTTTGATGAGGTGGCTTTGAAAGTGAATTTTTTAGCCTTCTGGATAAAATGTTTCTGCATGTCTTCAAAGCCCAGACCAGTCACACTACAGCGCTGGGATGGAGAGGGATCCTTACATGAATTCATCCAAGATCAGAGGCTGTTTGAATCAGTGCAGAGCTGGATACAACTTCCCTGAGGGAATGGCTTTTCCCTCTTGGACCAAGCTCTGTTTGATCGCACCTTCTGGTTTTCCAGATCAGCCTCTCAAAGCGTTTAGTGCTTTGCTTTGCACAGAGAGAGGGGGGTGAGGTTAAACTCTTCGACAGCACCAGGCTTTGCAATAACAAACCACCAGCATCTGCTGGAGTCGGGGTGGGTGTTGAGAGCTCAGCCACCGGTGGCCACTTATTTTTCAACATTTTGCATCTCAGGGCTGGAATGCAGATTTTTGTCTTCTGAATTTCAATGACGGCCTCTCGGGAGCACAACAGCAGCTTTGGCAGAGGCGTGTTTTCCACCTGCTGATTGCTTTGAACAAAACACTGCAAACAGCCGAGGCTGGTGTGCACAGCGCTGGGGGATGTCTGCAAGAAACACCGACCTGGCCCGGAGCGTTAGCTCGGAGCGTGACCGGTTGTGTTTGCACATTGGATCCCTGCACGTTCTGTCCATGCTCTTTTGCACAGACGCTGGTGCAGAAGCTGCTCTCTTCTGTGCCGTTCAAAAAGCAAGGTCATGGCCACGCTGACGGTGTGGTCTGCAGGTTCGTATTCCTTGGGGATCCTTTTTACTTGCTTGCCATTAGGCGGTTGCTGAATACAGATGTTCAGCAATCCTGCAAATTCATCAGCCCATTAGCTGTAATAAATTCTGACCCGGCAATTTCTTCCACAACCTTATTTCTTTGACCCAAGATCAGATCAGGCATTAGAGAGCCACTGTGGTTCTTATTGTGGTTCTGGAGGATGAATTCCTGTGGCTGTGGTGCAGATAATGGAGCATCCCGGTATGGGTACACACATGAGAGGTGCCAAAACTCATTTATTTTAGCAAAAAATGTGGAGATGTGTGTTGCAGATCTGTCTTTGCCCATAACCATCCCATTCCTGGAGCCATGAGGAAGCAGGACATGGGAACAGACCAAGATCTGCTTAATAAATTGCACAGACAGAGCAAAAAGATGAGATTTATGGTGTATTGCTCTGTGGGGAAACCACAGAGAGGGCTGGACATGGCTCTGCTAAGCCCGGCTCAGCCAGGGTCATTTCACAATGTTGTGAAGTCAGGGGCAGGATGAAAGGTATAAACATCGGTAACAATCGTTAAAATAATAGAAAATCATGGTTGGGAGGAACCTCAGGTGGTCTTTACCAAAGAAAGGAGCATCCAGGTTGCTCCATCCTGGGAGATGCACGTCTGATCCGTTTTGCGCAACTCCATCCATGGCACTGCTGTACCTTTGCTGGGCAACTTATTTCAGTATTTAATTGGCCTCTTTGCAAAAAAAAAAAAAAAAAAGGTTTTCTCCAACGTCTAACCAAAATCTCCCTCCTCAGAAATTAAGCCAACTGCTCCTTGTCCTGCCTCAAAGCTGATGGGCCCCAGGGGCTGCAGAGTGGATTCCTGCATCAGCGCAAACCCGGGAAGAGGAGCTCTTTGTGCAGCCCCTTCTCCGTACTGAACGCAGCAGGGACTTAGTCTGGTTTATCCTTAGGCATTCTTGTAATAAACATGATCAACAACGAGATAACAAAGTCCTTTTGTTGCTCTCCTCTGGCAAAAACAAGGCGCGGCACAGGAACGAAGAGATTTTGCAGCTCGGAGAGGATCAGGGTGCGGATTGTGGCTGGTTGGAGGCAGACAGCCAGCCGCAAGGTGACAATATGCAGCAGCAGGTTCTTGGGCTCAGAAATAATGAAATGTCCCTTTTTCTATCAAGAAAAATCGTAGAAAATATCTTCAAGCAGAGACTGCCCTCAGGCTTGGAAAGAGAAGGATGGGTTGCTGCTGTCTGCACTTTTCTGGGGAGTATGAAAAGCTGAAAACCCAAATTCATGGTTGACTTATTCTCTTTTTCTTCGTTTTTCTCATTCGCTTGCCAAGTTGTGGAATACAAAGGGAAATCCATGAATATAAAACTCTCCAAAATCCCACAAAACATCCAGAAGATAGCTAAACACAAACGAGCTGCGTTCCAGCACAGCTGGGCTCTGTGCAAGCTCCTGAAGGCGGGTTTGCCGCTCCCCTTCTCTGCGCGCTGCGCGTCTCTCCACTGCTCCCTTGTCGTCGTCCTGTATCTTCTCCCACGTGCGCTGATGCGTTTTGTTACTTCTGAAAAGAAGGAAATCAAATAGTTGCCTGATGTAAATCGGGGTAAAGGAGTGATTTACGATCCCATCCGGAAATCATGGGCTGGGTATCGCAGACCGCAGCGAGTGAGCAGATGTGTGAATTCCATCGTGGACATTCCCTGAGATTCGGAGAACCCATCTCTTCGGGAAGGATTGTAAAGCATCTGAGAGCATCCTCTGTTACAGCCCAGACCCTTCCACCACTGGACCCCAGACACAGCTAATTCCTGTTATTTTTCCTTCTTTCATGGCTGGGGGAATCCTTTGAGGCCACGGGTAGAGAGGTTCTTGATCTCCCTGGAGATTGTGGTGGCTCAGAACAAGCATCCGGGAGCTGTGTTCTTTGGACAGAAATAATAAAAATCATGGAGAAGATGTGTGATTGTGATGGATGTGACACACACTGGGAGCAATAGCCTGGTCCCGGAGCAGTCAGGAGCAGGAGGTTTGCTGTGACTTGAACCTCCGTGATCTTCCCAGACCATCAGCAATCCCTTCTTGGTTGAGCCAGAGCCTGGCTAATCCTTCAGCCTAAGCTTATTGCATTTTAATTAAATTGAATAGAAGGCAGACAGTCGTTACAAGGTTTGGGTCATTCCTCTGACTCTGAAGGCGTTTCTGAGCTGTTTAATTATTCAGGAACAATTTTTGCCAAGACCAGGATTCGGGTTCGCTCCCTGCTTTTCCTGCCCCATCCCTGGAGGGGTTCAAGGCCAGGCTGGA
>NW_010109795.1:17760-18246 GCF_000699245.1 Pterocles gutturalis
GCCCTTCCCACCCAAACCCTTCTGGGATTCTGTGACCTCCTCCCCAGGGTCTCTGCTGACCCTTTTGTGGAGTGCAGCCCAATCTCCCTACCTCCCTGTGGGGGTTAATAATTCTTTTTCTCCAGCGTTTCTCCTTGCACAGTGCTTTCTCTGTCTTTTCCATGCGTTTGGGAGCCAGAGGTGGGTGCTGAGGCTGCCAGAATTCGGGACTGAGCACCGGGGGACACGCAGTGCCGCTCACCCCCTCCAAGCCCATCTATTTCTATTCCCCTCTGACTAAAGCCAGCTCCAGAAAACGGAATAAATCCATCTCAGGGACCCCTAACAGCACTGGCTCTGGATGGCAAGTGCAGGGAAGGAAAGCGGGGGGTGCTGCTTGGTATGAGCAAAGGGGGTCCAGGGGGGGCAATGCTCCTGGGGCGCAGAGGTGAGGGTATTGCCGTCTGGGGGGTGCTCTCCTCCCGTACCCGCTCGCTCAAAGCTGTG
>NW_010109796.1:0-797 GCF_000699245.1 Pterocles gutturalis
CACAGGGGGAAGGGGATGAGGGAAGGGGCACCCAGTGGGATCACCACGGGGGACACCCAGCACTGTCACCCGCAGAGGGTCCTAGGGCCACCCAGGCCACCCAGGGGTGCTACCCGGAGCCGTCCCTGTCCCTAAGAGGCAGAGAGGGACAAGGCTGGAGCTGCTCCCTGGCTCTGCGTCGGTTTGGATGCTTTTCTGGGGGTTGTTTCTTTTCCCTTTTCTGCCTCAAATCTTGGGGGTTGTGGGTTTTTATTAATTCCTGCCTGGAAAACAATGGGGCTTGATCTGCTCTTGCTTCTGCCACAAGAGCTGGGTGCCAGAAGCAGGGACAACAGGCAGGGCAAGCGTCCCAGTGAGGGGAGCAGCATTTGGGAACCCAAATTCAGGACTGGCCCCACTGAGCTGCCTCCGGCCAGGCAAGACGGGGGGATTCAGCTGCTGAGGGTGGGAGCCTTGCTGGTTTTCCCAGACACAAGGCGCAGGAGCCCATCTCGGGTCTGCTGGGCACATCTGAGCTTTGGGACCAAGCGTTTTACCCACGTTGCCTTGTCCCCATCCCTGCTATCCCTGTGGGAGCTGGTCCCCAAGCCCAGCCGGTACGATTGCGTTTGGGTCACTTTTTCCAATCCCTCCCCTCTGCGTCCGACGTCGGTGGCTCTCGCTGCCCCATTGGCGCTCTCGTCCCCACGGGGGCCCCAGCATCGATCGGGTTTGATTAATCCACACCAGGCTCTCGAATGCCCTTCGCAGCTGCATTCTCCCACCCACCCAGCCGAGTGCATGCGTGCCTGCGTGGG
>NW_010109797.1:0-2777 GCF_000699245.1 Pterocles gutturalis
TAAGCATTCAAACTTGTCATCACAATCCTTGATTTCTATACAATTGTATTATTATATATTATAGGATATATAATATAGGATATTATATCCTATTAAAGAAAGTACCAGGGATATTATAATGGGCTGCTATAATTTCTGACCTTATATTCCCATAGAATGGATTATAAAGGATACTATTTTGTAAGAATTCTTAAAGACTAAACCAAATATTTTCCTAGAGACGGGAGACACTATATTTTTAACGCCCTTTGGAGTACAGGCATCTCTTTTTAATGGATTAAATTAGTTTACAGCCTAGTGTGGGATCATTCCTATATATGTTTACTACTTAGTAAATAAGAGCCAAGAGCAGGCACTGTTTTGTTAAGCTATATACAAACATGGGACTTCTCAGGGATCCCTCATACCTGTACTGTGAACATAGAGACAAGGGAAGGAGGTAATCTCTGAACTGGCATCTGAATGGATTGAAGTTTGATACACTTGCTCTGAGCAAACTAATACTAAATCAGTACATATTTACATGAGTGTAGCTCTATCAACACAGTTGCACCTGTTTAATCACACAGTGATGTCTTTCTGTGGATCTGCTTTGACCTGCGCTACAGTCCTACTAGCTTAGACCACTGTTTTCCTGGGGAAGTCTTCATCATATTTATTTTTTCACGGTAAATCTAATTCCAGAGGTAATTTTAGAGATCTAAACAGACAATTCAAGTAAAGGAAGAGTAGGACAACATTTCATGTGTGGCAGAAAGCTATTTCCTGTGCCAAGGTGAAAGAACTGAAGGTTTTCTTCCTCCTGTCACACATCACCTTTGCTCATATTTACCTGTTTCAAGCGGAATGTGAGGTGACAGAAATTTGCTTTTTCAGATTTTGAACACTTTTAACGGCAATATTTATTTTTCATTTATTTAGAAAAGATGGTACAGCATTAATTACATCTTCACTGAAAAGTTATGAGATACCGATAGATAGTTTTCTTAATAAGGAAAAACTTTACTTCTTTTCACCTTTTTTCCCAGTCTAATAAGCTGCATAATATCAAATCATAGCACTACTTTCAACTATCAGTTCTTATTGAACATGACTAATTATTCCTGATCTGGCTTCCTTACAGATGGAGACATAACAAGATCATGGCGGGACTAAAGGAAGGAAAATAAATTGAAAGTAGCTTTTTATTTTTTCAGCACCATTCCAGCTTATACTTTTTCCATCAAGTTGGCCGATGGTAATGTGGAGAAAGCTGCTTTAGACACAGAACTGAAATTTCATTATGGATCTAAGACACAGATGAGATGAAGTGCAAAAAGTAAAGGAAGAAACAATACATACATTAGTAAATCCTCATCTTCTGTTGCTCCAGTCAATGAAACAGTCATGTTTATTACTGTGGATAATTGGTTTGACCCCTAAGCACTCTTGAACACAGAAAATTAATGTCACGGAGGATCAGAGTATCCGTATCTTCCAAATCCCAATTTTTAGTAAGTCCTTATTTTTGTTGTTGGTAATAAAACCTTAGTTATAGTCTTGAAAATAAATATCTAGTCTCTCTCATTACTACATAAATAAATAAAAATAAAAGCTCCCTTCAAAACCCAGTCCCTAGCTAACAGAGAAAGATGATCTAATGAAAATATATTCGCTTAATTCTGCCCATCTAACCTGCTACCTCCAGTATGGAATTCTAGCCAGTCAGTGAATACAGGTCCCCAAAATCATGGGAGACTTCACTGATTCACTATGCAATGGAATGGTTACAAGCTAAGTAAGTGAAGTATCTGTTGAAAAATATTAATTACTGCACTCATGAAGCACCTGTGAAGAAATGAATCTTTTTCCCTACCTTTGAATCTCTCTACTCAAACTTGCCAACAATATGAGTGTGACATAGCATCCTCACAGACGGACATGAGAATGATAGTCTCAAAGTAAACTTATTGAGGCTGAATAATAATTGCACTTCATAAATTGCACTTCATAAATTGCCTCCATAGTTTCTAACATGCTTTGTTAGAGTGGGAATCCTTCCTCAAAAGTAAATCACTTGTCATGGCATTGGTCATAGCCAGATGCCAAGCTGCTTTCATTAAATCCTTTCTGTAATAAGACATTACATGGGTTATACAGGTAGTGTTCCCCCAAAATTCTATTATGTACAGCACATTATATAATTTTAAAGTTGTTTATTACAAACTAGGTTTCATGTTTCCAAAGCTGATGGATATCTGAAAAATAAGGTTAATTAACTGCTTTCTTTGTGGAACCTCTGTACTGTAGACGAACAATACTTAACGTCTACAGCATGACTATTGAAGAAAGAATGGTATATTGGAAGTCTGAATATTGTTTTCAGTAGACATTTAAAAGAAAGTAAGTATACTAGATTACATATTACCTTGTTTTTTTCTTAGAGAGCACCATTTTAATAGAGATTTCCTATTTCTCTGCAGAAGTCTTAAGCCTACGTTGTGCATCAGTAACCTATTGAATAATCCATCAACACAGCAGTCTCACTCATTTTGTCTCAACGTTGTCAATAAATATAAGTCTAAGCCTATTCAGACCAATCAAAACAAAAATAGACTTGATTTTTTTAAAAATCAATGTGTTGACCTTGATTCAATAAACAGAAGTTTAATTTCTGCTTTTTTTTCCTTTCTCTCTCTCTCTCTTTTTTTTCTTTTCTTTTTTTTTTTTTTTTTTTTTTTTTTTTTTAGTATAGGAGCCTTCTAGGCATGAGTCATCACAGAATCACAGAATGTTAG
>NW_010109798.1:0-936 GCF_000699245.1 Pterocles gutturalis
CGCTGGATTGAACTGTACATTACTTTTGCCACCTAGCGTCAACATCTGTTCAAGTGGATTGCCGCTGCTGCACAAACTTTGCTGCGGCGCTGTCCCTGGGAAAGGGAGAGAGAGAAAAAAAAAAAAAGAATTTCGTATCGGGTTTAGTAAGCGAGAGGGGGGGATACAATATCTATCTTGAAATTTGGGGGTAGCTCGTCGGTGGAGGGGAGAAGTTATATATCACCGCGGATCTTTTAATCTACGAAAGTTGGTCCATTAGCATCCCCTTGCTTAAAAAATGGAAATAAAAAGTTACACGCGCGAGGGCTTTAACCTAGCGATAGAAAAAAAAAGAAAAAAGACACGAAAAAAACTTGCCCCCAAATCCTTAACAACCCCCCTTCAGTACCGGGTATTTGTTAAATTGACGTGGCACAGATTTCTCGATTACCGCTGCTGAGCGTGACTGAAAGGCGCCGTGAGAGCCGGCAGGATCCTGCCCACGGCGCTCATTCTTCTCCGGCTTAATTTATGCCACGCGATTCTGTATTGGGGAAATCAAGCAGAAAGCTCCCTTTTCTGCTTTTTTCCCCCCTCTGCCTCTCTCTTTCAGATGCTGGGCTAACGGGGAGACTGTTTAACTTAAGTGTTTCTATAGGAGGCTGTTGTAGTTTAACTCCTGCCCACCAGTAGCTGAGGCGAACAAAGGAGGGACTCGAGGTCTAACTATTCATCCATTCTCTGCACTTTAATTTTCATTGATTTCGAAGACAAGGGGAGCCCTTAGGGATTCTAGCTGAAGGGGGATGACACGCCTTTAGACGCGATCAGCCCCCCAGCCAGCCATCTGCTCCCAACCAAATGGCGCTTTTTCGCTCCCAACCGCGTGTCTCCGCACCGCGCTCGCCCCTCCACCCCCCCTCCACCACCCCGTTAACCGCGCTCGCGCACCGC
>NW_010109799.1:0-390 GCF_000699245.1 Pterocles gutturalis
ACAGGGATGTGGGAAGGGAGGAGGGAGGCAGCGGTGTTTGCTGGGGGGCTGGACTGCGGGGCGGGGGGGTGCACACCAGCCCTGCAGCACTCAGCAGCAGCTGAGAAAATCCACTCATCAGTCATCAGAGCTCTACATCAGATCCTGGGGTTTCACAAAAGGAAAAATCATTCACAAAATTCCCCCCTCCCCGGGATGTTTTTTCTTTGTCCTTTGGGTATCGTGTCCCTTGCAAATAAAAATCTGTTTGATCAGAGTAGTTTTTCTGAGGGAAGACCCACTGCCAGTTTTCTGGCAGATTTTCAGAGGAGAAAGCAGCACCCACCGAGAAGTGGAGTGTCACTGACCCCCTGTGTGTGGGGGGGTCTGGGTGGCCTTGGGTGTATCGAG
>NW_010109799.1:413-779 GCF_000699245.1 Pterocles gutturalis
TGAGGCTGGACATGTTGTCAGTGCCTGAAGGCGTCCCTAAAGCCCCCGGCGCGGTCCTGTCTGTGCTCAGGAGCTGGACCGGATCATCAACCAGATGGTGCACGTGGCCGAGTACCTGGAGGGGGACTCCACCGAGCTGAAACCCGTGAGTGCCGGGGCTGGGGGGGCTCTTGGCCGGAGCTGGGGTTCCCAGGCAGCATCACCGTATCACTGCATCTCCTCCTTCCTCCAGATCTTGAAAGCGATGATGGAGGAGATCGACTACGACCATGATGGGACAGTGACGCTGGAGGAGTGGATCCGGGGCGGCATGACCACCATCCCGTTACTGGTCCTGCTGGGGATGGAGACGGTGGGTGCCTGTGC
>NW_010109799.1:795-2217 GCF_000699245.1 Pterocles gutturalis
GTCCAGCCACCCTGCTGCTCCCGGAGGAAACCTGGGGCTGGGGGGAGATGGAGGGTGACGGTGGAGGGTGTGCAGGGACCACGGGAGGGCACCCTACCCCCGGCCGGCACCACACAGGTTTTCTGGCAGGAAGATTCAACAAAATGGGGAATTTGAAGTAGATCCTGTGAAGCGGCTGGTGCCTGGACCCAGCTGCAAGAGGCTTGCTTTTGTCACCCCGTGGTGGCAGTGGTGTGGCACCAGATGTGGAGTCACCTCCTTCCCGCCAGCCACCGGCAAAGCATCCCTGCAGCTGGGCTGTGCCGAGGGGCCACGGCGAGCCGGAGCTCAGGGCCAGGAGTGCCAGGAGCCAGATGTGCCCTGGGGAGCAGGGGGATGCGGCGGCAGGGATGCTTAGGGGGACACTGGGGAGAAGGGGAGCAGGAGGACACAGTGGCAGGGATACTCGGGGGGACACCGGGGAGAAAGGGAACAGGGGGATGTGGTGGCAGGGATGCCGGGGGGGACACCAGGGGAGAAGAGGAGCAGGGGGATGCAGCAGCATGGATGCCGGGGAGAAGGGGAACAAGGGGATGTGGTGGCAGGGATGCTTGGGGGGACACCGGGGATCAGAGGGACCCCATGGTCCTGCTGGAAGCAAACTCCCGCAGACGTCCTGGGGGCTTTTATGGGGCAAAAAGCTGATAAAAGCAGCAGGCTGAGCAGGCTGGGAGCCCCAGCAGGGGAGTGACCCCCTAGCCCTCTGCTCCCCTGCCCTGCAGAACGTGAAGGATGATGGGCAGCATGCCTGGAGGCTGAAGCATTTCAAGAAACCCGCCTACTGCAACTTCTGCCGCACCATGCTGCTGGGGGTCCGCAAGCAGGGTCTTTGCTGCTCCTGTGAGTGCTGGACCTCGCCAGACCCTTGCACCCCCAAAACTGCAGCTCCCACCCCATCCCAGCACCCTGGGGAGGGGGGGCTGGTCCCTGTCACTGCCCAGCTCTGTGGGTGCGCTGGGGTGATGCTCACTGTCTTCTCTCTTGCCAGTCTGCAAGTACACCGTCCACGAGAGGTGCGTGTCCAAAGATATCGCCTCCTGCATCAGCACCTACATGAAATCCAAGAGGAACGCCAGCGTGAGTGTGTTTCTGAGCTGACGTGGCTCCCATGGAGCCCTCGGTCTCCTGCCCAGGTCCCCCATGGCTTTTTCCCCTGGGATTTGCCCCAGCATCCTGGGCAGCAGCTCACAGGCATTCCCAGCACCCATCGCCTCCTGCATCAGCACCTACATGAAATCCAAGAGGAACGCCAGCGTGAGTGTGTTTCTGAGCTGACGTGGCTCCCATGGAGCCCTCGGTCTCCTGCCCAGGTCCCCCATGGCTTTTTCCCCTGGGATTTGCCCCAGCATCCTGGGCAGCAGCTCACAGGCATTCCCAGCACCC
>NW_010109799.1:2248-2466 GCF_000699245.1 Pterocles gutturalis
GGCCCCCAGCCCCGGGCACCCGGAGGACCCCCAGCCCCGAGGTTTGCTGCAGCTCCAGGTAGGGGATGAGTGTCCCCAATCTGCTGCAAGGAGGGAAGGCAGCTGAGTGAGGGGCTGGTTTGGAAAGGGCAGCACCACTCAGCATCCCTGCACAATGAACCGCCCTCCGGAATCCCGGTGGCAGCCCTTGGCGGAGAGAAGACATCTGTGGGTGGGTG
>NW_010109800.1:0-14351 GCF_000699245.1 Pterocles gutturalis
GGGGGCAGTCGGGAGTGCTGCCTGTGATGGTTTCTATTGGATTTCCTGGTCTTAACGTTCGCTATGGGCTACAGGACTGTAAGCTTTCAGAACTGGAGTTTTTTGCTCGGTTTTTATTGGAAGAGGAAAAGAAGGAATTTTCTTTCTCCTTTAGCTCCCAGATCACTCCTCAGGTTTGAGTAAACTGGTAGTTACTGAACGGATCTAAAGGCAAGATCTGAAGAAAATAAGTGTTTTAATGTCTTCTGTAAAAGCAGAGTTACTGCAGTCCTTTTGTAGTACTTAGGCGATGATTTAACTGGCTTAGTCATGCTCCAATTGCAATCCTTTTGTAGTACTTAGGTGATGATTTAACTGGCTTAGTCATGCTCCAAAACTACCTTTGAACATTTTGAAGGGCATGAGGAAGGTGACGAGCTGGGCCGGTGCACGTGTGCTTCACCTGCTGCAGATCAGAAAGTAAAACTAAAACTGATGCTTTCTCCTGTGATTTGGGGAATTCTGTAGTTTAATGGTTTGAATTTGTTATTTGGTGACGTGGGAAAAAAGCTGCTTTCAGTGTGATTGAAAAGGATTGGCAGGAACACTTAGAGAGTGAAATTGATCTTACAGTAAACACATACTACAGTTCAATTCTGCCTTTTTAAATAGAGGAAGGTTATCTATACTGACAGTCCTGAAGCAATTTTTTCCCCACAAATTACATGCCTCCTGGTTTGCCGGAAGAAATTATGTTAAGAGCCTTTTTTGCTTTTAACTGTCTCAATAAAATGATGGTTTTATTTTCAATTGCTGTTTTGTGGTAGCAGCTGTGGTTGCCTCACAGATGCCCCTTTTGCTGTAAAATAAAGAGTAAAGGAGGTGCTCCTCAAAATCCTGGGCAAGGCGCTGACGGTTTTTGTTAGGGTCTTAATGAAGATGCAGAACTCTGTTCCTGCTTGGTTTTATTTCAGATGCTGAGGTGATGATTAAATGATGACTGTGTGTGTCTAGCCATAGCTCAGCCACAGACCACAACTCTGCTGTTGCTGTTTTTCAGCCTAGGATGTGGGTAACAAGGGGGCTGCACAGTTCCCTTCTCCCACCAGATGATAGGAAGCAAGCTGCATTGAAAAGTGCGAATGAGAGAGAGATCATGGTCTATGTCAGTCTCCTAAACTCAGTAAATTCACTTGTACATTCTCTACTGTAAGATTTGAAAAGAGGACTAGTTACACAATACTGTCTCCTGCTAAATAGGATATCAGCACATCAGCAGCTGGTTTTCAATATTTTTGTATAGGCATCTCAGCAAAAACTGTCAAGGTAGAGAGTGAATTTAGAGGTGGAAGGATTTGTCTGCCAAAGGAAAGCTCTCATCCACTGGAGGAACAGCAAAGGAACAAACACATTATGCTTCTTCATTTGTTTAATAAGGTGACAATGGAGGAAAAGTCTAATGGGTTGATTAGGGAAGAGCCTCAGCCCTTCTCCTGGCTGGCTTATTCCATAAGAGGGTGAGGCTGTGAAGCAAAGATAGTTGTGATGGAGGAGGAGGATCAGAGAACCCCACCCTCTGGGCAGGGTGGCAAACTAAAAATACGTTCTTTGCAGCTGCATTCTGACTAGGGCAGAGTTGAGCGGGTTTATAGGGCAAGAGTGTTTGCTAAACTGTACTGCCAGCCTGCTGCAAGTCTGAACAAGGGCTGTAGCTCCAAGGGAATGCTGCCTGGGACACAGTTGAAGTACTTGGCTGAGGGAGTATTCAGGTGTTGGGCCTGAGAGAAATAGTGGGGAGAGGGTTTAGATTTTAGCTGTGTGTTACCTTGAGGGGATGATGTAGACAGCTCTAGACACTGACCTTGAAAACCTACTTCAAGCACCACCACTTGGCCCAGCTCCTCTGAAGTTTCACACATGCATGTTTCTCTTGTCTTTTCTCTGGCAGATATTTTGTCAAGGTGGCTTGGGCATGGACATTCTGGCTTCTGCTGCCCTTCATCGCCGTCACCACCTACGAGTTTGCCAAGACCAAGTTCCTCTATGGTCCCAGCAAGAGCATTTTGATGGTGCTGCGACGTCTCAGTGCTCTGCTAGTAGGCACTGCCGTCTGGTACATCTGTACCGGGTTCTTCATCTACGTTGAGAATCTCACCGGTGTGTGCTCTACCTTGGGTAAACTCAGCGAGCCTCGCCGGCTGTATGCCACCAAGCAGGAGTGCCACCAGGACAGCGGGATCTGGAATGGTTTCGATATCTCAGGGCACTGTTTTCTGCTCTCGTACTGTGCTCTGATGATTATGGAGGAGGTGGCTGTGCTGGAAGGCTTGTCCATAGACCAGAACTCTAAGCTGCGTGTTGTGATCAACAGCCTGTTTGTTTCCTTGTGTTTTCTCACCGTGATCTGGGTGTTCATGTTTCTCTGCACTGCTGTCTATTTCCATGACTTCAGTCAGAAGATTCTTGGTGTGCTGATAGGTCTGTCAGCATGGTATGGGACATACAGATTTTGGTACTTGAAACCCTTTTCTCCTGGACTACCTCTTCCAAATACACCTTTGAGTTCAAAGAAATACAATTATAATAGATAAAATAAGTTTTAAAATGTTTGGATTTTGCTGTCAGTACTGGAGTAGTTGAATGTAGGAATGGTTACTGTATTTCCACTGTAAGGAACAATGTGATGGGCTGGAGGAAACCAAGTACTAGCTGATGGCTGACAGGTGGTAATGAGCTTCTTCCTTGGGAGAAAAAAAAATTGGTATTGGAAGCGGTCTGCTCTTGTTTAGGAGCTGCTGACTGGCATTCTCAACAAAGAAATCAGAAGTTGGATCTGTTTCTCTTACTAATAAATGGAGGAGCAGATCCAAGGCTGACAAAGGCCTTTGCTCTTTAAGAGCTTGGCTGATCTCAAATTAATTCTCCCACTTTCTTTTTGATTTATGTGTGTCAAAATATCATCAATAATCCAAACCTCATACTTTTTTTAATACTCCTATTTGTATTGCCTTATGGGAAAGCTCTTCATTATGACAGTGCTGCTAAGTGTTGCAAAATTATCAGTACTTGTTAAAGCAGTATGTAGCTCCGAGAGCATCTCATGTTGTTAAAGACACTAACTTGCCTCAAATGCTGCTTAGCTGTCTGCACCTTCTGCAACAGAGAGATAAGTCACAGATGTAATGTCTTAAGCAGATCGTGGCTTTAAATTCATGCCTGCCTTTGAAGGGAAGCTCTTTAAAAACAAGCCTTGACTTTGTCCCTATGTGAAGTATCTGTAATAATATTTTGTCATTTTATTCTTGACACAAAAAACAAACTCCTTACAGTTTTGCTAAAAAGTCTAATATGAGTATTGAGGCTTTTTTTTTAACCTTATGAGTTGCACACTTTGCAACAAGTACTTTGTGGTATGTTTCTTCTAGAAGAACAATGAAGTTGTGGTGTTTTGAACAAGTTAGCTTAACCTGCTCTTTCCCCAAATACTCTGCTTGGTAGTGAATGAAACACATTGTTTATCCTAAGAGCTGCAAAGCAGTGTGCTTGAAGCAATATTTATTCTTGCTTATGCAGCGGTATCAATAAGCTACTTAATTTTTATTGCATGTAAACCTGTGGCCACTTTTGATGTGGCTGGAAACCCACTACTGAATAAAACACTACTATTGTGTAATGAACAGGTATGAAGTGGGATGGGCTTACTCATCATATCAATCAGACATTTAGCATAGTTTTTATCTTGAGCTTTTTATTATTTCATAAAGGTTTATTCATGTTGCAATTGCACAAAATTTGCTTGACAGTTGTAGTGTTGAGCAAGACGGGCAGAAATGTCTCTGGGCAAGGCTGTAAGTCGCGTCCGCTGATCTGAGAGCGGGCTTGAGCTGCCTGGGGTGTTTGACTGCAGGGTGAGTATTTTGCTGAATATAGGGTATGATGCACCATAGTCTAACCTCTACTGATTTCTTTTTTGCCACCTCAACAGCTCTCTTCCAGCAGGAGAGTAGTAACGTTTGCAGTGAATACAGCAGTGTTAATTCCACTCTTGTGGTCTGCCTCTGAGGAGACCTGAATTCACTTGAATTTCCACTGAATTCAGTGGCAAGTGGGAGTTGTGCATCCTTAGAAAGTACAAACCACCTCGCAGAAAGAAGCTGTTTCAGGAGGTTACGTGTTTTCTGTCAATCTCCTCCTTTTGTTTTTGCATTGAATTGCCTTTTAAGCTGACTCTTTGGAAAAATTGCACTGATTAACTCATATTGGGTTTAACTAAATTTGTTTAAATGATGCAAATTAATTTGCAGACCTTCTTTTGATATAATGTAAGCCTGCTGCCAGTAGATGTAAGCCACTTTCACCCTGAAAAAGGATTATATACCCAGAAAGTTTTCTGATTAGTTTCATTAGATTTAAGTTTCTATTTTAGGTTGTCTTTGTGTAACTTTGCTATACAAACAAGGCCTGGGAACAGGAAATGCTATTTATTTAAACCAACTGACTTGCTGAAATTATCTTTAGTTTCAAAAACATTTTGTGCAATGACTATTGGATGTTTCTGTCCACTTCTAACCAGTGTCATACAAACTTTTTATTATGGAAGTAATGTGGGATTTGGTTATTCTCAAAACTTTTATTTAAACAATGAAAGAAAAACACTTGAACTTTGAATGTGTTTCTGATGTCTGTAAAGATACTGCTACTGCTCTTCATGTCCCTGAATGATGCAGCCTGGTGGTGTTTTTGTGACAAAGGAGATACGTGATCAAACTGACATTGATAATTCTGCAGTATTTGGATAGGTTAATAGTGCATGGATTCTCAAAAATACGAGGGGTAAAAAAAAAAAAAACAAAACACAAAAAAAAACCCGCCCAAAAAACCAAAGACAAAACAAAACAAAGCCACGCATGACAAAAGCCAAGTTTCCTAATATGTGCCAGTTACACCAGGCAGTTGATTTTGTAGACATGGGCAGTTGTTTATTGTAGCAAAGTAAAAGCCTCATCCATTGAAATAGATGTGAAAAATCTCGTGGGCTGAAATACTCCGTATGAGTTTGGAAATCTTGGCGTGTGTCTTTCTCAGTACCCAGAGGCAATGTGCCAGCTGTTGGTTTAGAAGGTTCCCTCGTGCTCTAGACCTCTTCTTTGTGCTTTTTGACTCTGTCTTTGCTTCCTTGTACTTTAGCTGGAAATTGAAGGTTCCAAATTTTCGGTTTGTACATTTGCTGTCACCTTTATCTGACTGCCCTCCCTCCCCCAAATACACTTCTATCATTAAAATGAAAACGCAGCCTCTGACAGATTGCAGCCAAAGCGAAACAGGGCTGTGAGTAGCTGGGTTTTATGTCCTCTGCCCAAGGCACAAATCATCTGTCAATAGCTATTATTAATTTGTTTAATTTTTTTTTTAAAAAAGTGTAACTTTTTAAGGTAAAGATAAATTTTCACATTTTGTAATGAATTCCAAAAGACAGCAACTGTAATCACAAGAAACATTTGGTCCTTTTCCTTTTTTTTTTTTTTTAATTTTTATTTCTGCATTAAAGTATTCCTGTGTTTCCTGCAGAGCTGTGTTTCCGTGTCTGTAGAATTATTTATGGCATTTTTGTCTCAAACATCTCGCTGTCATATTCCTTATTTCAGCATATCTTTGCTAATTTTTCATTGCCCGTGGCTGTCCAGCCTGTTCTGTGGGCTCTGTATCACAGTGCTTTCACAGACCCACATTTGTCCTGACTGGTGTGGATGAGGAAGTTCTTGGTGCCTTAAACATTTTCCTCTGCTGCGGACAGCAAGGAAGGGAGTCACTGTGCAAGAGCACAGTGGGAAGATTAACTGCATTAGGATTCATTTCCCTCCTCACTTACCCGGGACTCTTTCAGATGTTTGCATCACTGGAGGCAAGATCAGACAAACAGGAAAGTTGAGATCTTTCCTAAGAGCCACCTGAACGGTTCAGACTTTAAACGTATCTGAAACTGGGGTTTGATTCTTCCTCAACGTCTTTATTCAAAGCAAACTTGTTCCGTGAATGCTTCACTGGTGCTAAATGGTGTTCTTGGTTTGGCACTTTATTTGTGTGTGCTGAACCTTGGATTGTGGAGTGGCTGCAAAAAAAGAATCCTGTTTTCATGACAAAGTTATGCCCTATGGTGCACTTTAATGGAAAAACAGTAGAGGCTGCTGTGATATATTAAATGTTTTGGAAAATCAGGCTTTAGTTGTGAACACAAGTCTATCTGCACTTTTCTTAGTGAAATAATCTGTTTTTTCCACTGTAGCTTAAAGCAGATCCCTGCAGCTTCTCTGCAATCAGCCTTTTCCAGCTGTGTCCCTTTGATCAGCCTGTGTTTATCTCTGTTCACTCAGAAACCTGCTTCCTGGGATTATTTCTTTTTGTAGCTTCATCTCACCTCCTGGAGCACAGATTAGTAATAAATGCTCTTTACCTCTGCTAGATGCATGTTTTCTCTTTATTTTGTTTTCCCTTTTAAGTTTTTTTGCCAAAGCTTAAGATGACACTAATTAGTACGAGCAGAAAAAGCTGTTGTAACTCCGAGTTTGCAATTAACCGTTGTTAAAAGGAGTTGGCCTGTCCCTGTAATGGTGTTTACCTGGATAAAAGCACATGCTCGATGGATTGAGGCAGGACTATGCTTGATGTCCTCAAACTTACAGAAGGAAAGAGAAGGTAAGGTGACAGTGCCACTCAGTGCCTTGGTAGAGTTAACTATTTCTGAAAGAGGAGTTTCACCCAGGTGGTTAGTAGGAAATTATTAGTTAATTTCCATGTGGGAAGGGTACCTTAGTGCTTAAACAAAGTGTACAACGCGAACATAGAGTTTACAAGTTGGGACAGCAGATGTGGAAATGACCATTGGGATTGAGTGCAGTCCCTGAAATTTTAGGTAATTGTGTAATAACATTTGATCTGAAAGATTTATTTTTTTTTAAAGCACCCTCTGGCCATCACAAAACACAAGCAATGCCAAGTGCCTTGTAGCAAGCTGGAAGGTTTTTCTGTAAAGCTTTGGAACTATAATACAGCACAGAAAATAAGTAGGTGAAGAGCTTTACCAGCGTTTCAGGAGAGTTGAATATCAAGTGAAAGAAGTACTTGGAAAATTGCCCTTTCTCAATCATGCTTTTCCTGACAATGTGCCCAACGGTAGGAGATCTGCAGTCATACTCTGTATCTGCCCAGCAGCTGAAGACGGAAAAGTGTGGAACAAAAGTAAATACCAATGGTTATTTTTTGTCTCATCTCCCTGAAGCCTTTTTCCACGTCCAGTCTGGGCTCACTTTGCAGTTTTAGGTCAATGTATTCCCTTGGTCTTGCAATATAATGCATTTAATCTGTGGGAAGCGTTGTTGATGTCAGAGCAATAAATAGGCATATCCTTAATGTAAATGTCAGCTCTCTTCTGAAATCTCTTCCCCGAATCCTGTGCTGCCTCTGTTCTGCAGAGCCTTCCCCGTCTCGTGGGGACTGGGGAGAAGGTTACACGCGATGGGGCGGTGTCGGTGACGGGCTTAACAGATCATGACTCAGTGCTGGAAAAAATGCAGCTAAATAGGTTGTGGCTAAAAATAGTTGACTGTGATGGAGAAAGACAGGCAAAATTAATTGAAAATAAAGATGATACTAAGCCTGCAGAGCCTGTTAGCCTTATATCCAACTGTGGGAGCTGTTGCACCCAAACCCAGCAGGATTGTGCTGATGCGGGCGGTGGTCAGGGTCTGCCCTCTGTGTTCTGCAGGTGATAGAAGTGATCTAATATGTGTTTGGTATGGTGTCATTCTAGATCCCAGCTCTTCTCGGCACCATGCACCATTGCTCCAGCTTTGCCATAGCCTGACCTCACTGCTTGGGGTTTTAGAAGAAAGGGAGTGATAGAGGTTTGGGGTTTTTAAGAATACATTTATTTTTTTTTTCTGTTGATTGGAATGATTTGGAAGTTAAGAGACAGGAAAAATGATGCCAGGGTAGCTTTTTGTTTTATTTTGTTTTCTGGGGATTTTTTTTTTTGTTTGTTTGGGTTTTTCTTGTTTCGGATGGTTTTTTTGGCTGGTGGCCAAGAATCCTCCCTATTGCTGCTCTGTAGTGGTTGGCTCTGAGGGCATGGAATAGAAAGGAATTGCTTTTGGTAAACAAAAATGGAGTGTTCCAGGAGGCTTGCAGTGGAGTGACATGATCTGGTGATGTAAAGAGGATGCACGAAAGAGCGCTTACTATGCAGAATGCTTAGTTGTGTGTCAGGCAGCGTTACAAAGCTGCCTCAAACCTGGTTAGCTCTGTTCTGGTTGCAAAGTAGCTTTGTTTGGCTAACTCTCCTGGAGCTGAACAGGATTTAGGTCGCGGGAGAGATGAGGTGTTGGTGGGAAAAGGCTGAGATAGGAGGCAATGAAAGGAGGGGGTGGACAGTGTCGTTTTTGAAGAAAGTTGCCATTGGGCTGTGCTGTTGGTTATGAGATTTTTAGCAAGAGTGTATCTCCTTCATTTCTTGGCTGTTCTTTCTCAGAAGGTGGAAACAGGAGGTGCTGCATCCATTGATGCGGTTTCACAGCCTGTGGGGTCCTGACAGAAAAAATGTTTCTGAAAATGGTCACGTATCCCTGGCTGGCTGCTGCAGGAGGGTGAAATCAGGGGAGTCCAGGAGAGAGGAAAGGGGTAGGATGGTAGAGAGGGGTAAAGAAAAAAAGCGCTGAAAGTAGATCATTGTGCAGGGGAGAAATACAGGAAGGTGGGGAAATACAGCTACTGTGAGCTCTGGAGGGGTGGGTGGAGGTTGACACTTTGCTCATCGATGCTCTTCAGCATCAAAGTCTGATGGAAGTGGAAATAATCTGCTTTGGCAACAGCAAGTGCCAGCACCACGGGGCACTGCAGTCCGCAGCCTCTGCGTGCCTTCGCTGCAGCTATGGACATCTGTGTTCTGACAAAGCCATTGCTCAGCTCAGCTATTCATGGCGTGTGTGGTATTCTTTCTTTCACTGCGAGGCATTTAAAGCAGACTGTTTTCTCTCTGTTTAATCCTTCAGAGGAAAGCAGGTAAAATGGAGAGTGAAAGATAATGAGAGTAAATATGGCATTTGGGCGCATTTGGAAATCAGCATGAGGGGAAAAAATAGGAAATGTGTTTGTTGTGAATGTGCTTTATCTGAGAATACCAGTTCCAGTGTGGTTTTGCTACTGCAAAATAATGGAGTCTTTTGAGCAAAACCCATAGGAGTGCAAAGATTTCAGAAGCTGTAGTTCTGCACGTGTGACCATTGGGAGCCTGTGCAGCAGGAGGCTCGGGAGGGAGGAGGGAGTGATGAGTGCTCGCTCCGTGCCGTGAAGCTCCAGCTCAGAGGTTCTCAGAAGGGCTTGGACTTGATAAGTAGCCCCTGATTTTCTTCCTTCTGATGGTTCAAACTTCCACATTTCAGCACAGATACAGATTTGAAAGCCCTGAGGTGCCTAAGAGCACATTTACCTCTAAAACACAGGTTTGAAAGGATGACAATTTGCTTGGGTAAGTAAGTACATATAGGGTAAAGCCTGGGAATGACCCTAACTGGGGTAGGTCAGGTACACAGCGGTATTTGGGGTGAGATACAGCACAAACCGTTCCCTCTGTTGGTGGTGCAGCCCAGCCCGTCCTTCAGCGGTGGCAGGTGCTACAGAGTGGCTCAGCAGCAAACTGCCAGGCATCCCAGAGCAGCCGCGTGCTCCAAACAGGGTCTCGGAGGTGCCTCGCCTTCCCGCCTCACACCTTGCTGAGAGCAAAGCGTGAAGTCCTCGAGTGAGAAAACAGATTTTTGCCATCAT
This sequence comes from Pterocles gutturalis, assembly GCF_000699245.1. Lineage (NCBI taxonomy): Eukaryota > Metazoa > Chordata > Aves > Pterocliformes > Pteroclidae > Pterocles > Pterocles gutturalis. The sequence continues at coordinate 9,796 of NW_010109800.1, forward strand.
TTTCATATTTTTGTGCGCAGAAAGCACCTTGGGCAGAGAATGTCAGGCCAGTGCCCGGCGCACGGCCGTGTGCTGCGGTGGTCCCCCCTCTTAACTAGAACTAGAGCAGAAGAAGTCTGAAGAAGCTGAGATCAGCTGGAGCGAGAGCAGATTTTGATGCTGACAGCCTGTAATCGCCACGGGGCTGCTTGCAGTGACTCGCTAATCTGGAGGAGCTGGGGTGGTGACATTCATCTCCCGGTTTGTTCAGCATGGTGGTGAACATCAATCCGGCCCCTGCCTGTCCCAGTAATTGTCTTCTATCGCTCTCGCAGATTGCTTTTCCCTGGAGCAAAGTCCTGCTATTTTTTCATTGCCACAGCAGGGAAACAAGGCTCAGCGACAGGGAGCTGCACCATCTCCAGGGTTTTTTTGCTATTTTTTAAATTCAGTCCAAAACAAAGGCTCGCTAGTGAATAGTCCTAGCCGGGAACCTGTACGAACTCATCCCTACAGCATCTGTGGCCTCGCAGCAGCCCACGAAGCCACACAACCAGACCCGCGCCTTGTTCCAGCTTCTGCCTCTGTCTGGCTTCCTTCCGACAATTGCATTTTAACGGTGTGCTCTGAAACAAAACAAAATGCCTGTTTTCTCAGGTGTTTGGAGTTCTGACTTGCTCTGTGATTTTAAATTTATTCTTTGGTTTAAAAAAATAAAAATGAAAAAGGAGGAGCAAAGTAATGAGCAGCAGCCTGGCCAAGCAGCTTCCTTCCACCTGGGTCTGGGGCTGAAATCCTGGGACCTGCAGGAGTATTTGCTCTCGTACTCTCTGGGTTTCCTGGCCTTATACCCCAATTAATATGCAGAACTGAAAGGAACCATCAGCTTTTGGAGATCACCAGGGAATGTGTGTGTAGAACAACGGACTAAAAGGATGAAATCCTGGTACGGGTTTCGGGTCGGTCTGTGACTTCTTTTGGTACCTGCTAATGGACCAGATGAACCATGGGCCATGGGGTATGTTCTTACACCTTTCAGACTCAGTAAACGGGATCACCTCAGGGGACCCTCTTGCCTTCCTCTTCAAAAAGAAGCAAAATAACTATTTCTTCCCTAAATAATTCGTACCTTGAAGCAAACATGTAACTGTATTTGGGGGAGTGTGTGTCTGAATGCTTCACTCGGCAGCCTCGGCTGCAGGTGGTGGACGTGGGTCCTCTCACACCAGTATTAAATGTGGCCCCAGTCACCGGGGGTGACATGGACAACACAGCACCTTTGCAGCTACATGGGGCATTGTATTCCAGAGAGATGCCCAGACAGCTTACATACTTGTGACAAGCCCAGCATAAATCTGTGCATTTTGCATTGTCTCCGTGTGCCCATCCCGTGTAATTCCTGCTAAATATTCACAATTCCACAGCTGCCAGGTTTTATCAAGAACCAAAGCTCCTGGGAAAACCTGCTGCTTTCAAATACATAAAGCTAATTTTTGAGTGGAGGCAAATGCAATTCGTATTGTTTCAGCCACGCTTGGCATATGTTCCCGAGCCTAGAGATGCAGCGAGCCTCGCTAGGGATCACCGGAGAGCTCGGAAAACCAGCCAAGGAGATCCAGGCAGGCTGAGAGCTTACAGAAATGAGTGCCTTGGAAGAAGAACACGTATTGTTTCCATGCAAGTTTTATACCAATGCAGTACACGAGAAAACACACAAACCACCTGTGCATCCCTCTGCCCATGGGCATGCTTTGAAATAAGACCAGAAGGATGTTGAACACGTTTAGAAATGTGAAGCTGTTTCTCCTCCCATACGGTTTATTGAGGATCTCCATTTTCAAAGCACGAGTAGCAGTGAGGCCCCTTATTCTTTCCAACATGCAAAAGGCACAAGAAAGTCATCAATGTGATTCTGTGCAAAGTGTCTCTAAGAAAACACACAGTGAGGACGTGACAGAAAAGAGCCCCCAGTGGAAGAGAAAGCCAAAATGCCTTCAGGAAAGTGCTGAAAAGTTCTGAAAATGGTCACACTTTTTCAGAGTCCAGATACGCTCAGTCGGTGAAAGATGCTTTGCAAATCCGTGAAAGAAAACGCAAGAGACAAAGCCAAAAGGCTTAAAACAATAATCTCCTTCGTGTGCCAAAAATTCAGGATGGAAGTCAAAGTGATTTAGCTCAGGAAAAAAGTGTGGCAGTTAAAGACAGACATTAAATTTGTTAAAAAAAAGCCCACCAAAAGCAGACGTAGAAAGTGGATACATTCTGAGAGCAGCTCAATAAAAAATATTCCTTTTCATGAAAATAATTTAAAAAATGGATACTTGAAGGATGCAAATCCACCTCGACTGTGACCAGCTACTGCACCCTGCTCCCAGGAAAGCCTCCGAGCACGACAACACAGCGCCCTCGAGAAGAAGGAAGTCCCCACTACCCGCATGTGTGAAATGTGGCCAGTGAACACAAACGCACAGGACCGAGGATCCCAGTCCCATGAGTTAACTGGGGCGTCAGGAAGCTTCCCGGGGTCCCGTCTCTCCCCCTGGAGCCGGCCGGTGCCGGGGGCAGCGTCACTTCCCGGTGGGCGCAGCCGAGCCCGTGAGCCCCTGAGCCTCTCGCTGGAGTTGAATACTTAAACCTAAAAAAGGCATTTACAAGTTGACGCAAATTTTTGTCGTTGTTGTTGTCTTATTTCCTTGCAGTATACATTTCTACTTCTAGACTATGGAATGTTACATTAGACAATATAATTATTCATTAACCTTGCTTCAGATTTCATTACAGTTACTGAGGCTTCATCATAATTTCACACAGCACAGAGACACCAAACTAAACACCAAGAAGCCAGCACTAGATGTATTTTTTCTTTAAGTACCAATAAGCAAAATATCCCATTCCCCCCAGAGATCCCATCAGGAAGGAGGCTCCGAAGAAGGAGGGAGGTTTCCGCTTGACCAGCCTGAAGGCATTGGGTACCACCGCGGAGAGGAGCGTGGTGTGGATATCTCCCAAAACTTTCCTGAAGGCAAAGCGTTTCTGTATCCTGTCGAAGAAGGACTGTAGGTTAGGTCTGCTGCCATCTTCCCAGTATTTCTTAGAGAGTCCCAGAAACTTGAGGCGGTGCAGGGTGGCTCCTAATAAGACGTCGGCCAAAGTAAAGACGCATCCGCAGAGCCAAAGTTCACACTTCTGCCCTGGAGAGAGAAGCGACAGCAGCAAGGGTAAGAGGAACCCTTGGGTGGGCACCTAAAGGCTTGCTCACAAGATCCACGAAGGCAGGAGCATTCGCATGGGACCTGGGGGTTTTTTTCTCAGCTCTCTGATATCCCACGAGATCAGACCCCATCTACCAGGCTGTGCGATGGAGGATGTGTGGGGCCACAAAGCTCGGAATACGGGATAATTTATAGCCCACGTGAAGAAACAAATTGCTGTCTGCAAAACAGCTCTGCTGCCTCTCTCCCAAGTCAGGACAGCAGGAGGGGGTGTCTGCTCAGCCCCCCTTGAAGGACGATGTGGTGCAGTGACCCCTTCTGCAGTCGCAGTGCTCGGGGACAGCAGCAGCAGCGTTTTGTCCTTGGCCGTCCCGGGAGCAGTTTCAGGAGTGTCAGGTTGACTTGTCCTATTTTAGGGATGTGAGAAATCCTCAGGAATCAAAACCATTTGCTGCCCTGCCCTGGCTGCTTTCCCTGAAGGTCCTGCCTCTGTCCCCTCTCCTGCACAGGGGACCCTGCTCCAGGACACCGAAACTGGCAGCACATCTGTGCTGAGAGCCAGGATTTCGGGGGAGGCAGAGCTCAGTGAGAATGCTGGGCACAAGGAAAGACACTAAAGCATTGACACCCCTGATAATGGGTGACCCTGGAAATAATCTTCCCAGAGAGATATCCAGGAATAAACCAAGCTGTTGTTAGGCTGGAAGAAGCAGGCTCAGGCCAGGACAGTGTTAAACCCTCCTCCGCTGCCCTTTCAATGCTGAGGAGCAGGGCTGGGATGGAGCTAAGGTGGAGGAAGGGAGGTGCAGGGAAGGAAGAACAGCAGAAGGGGCACAAAACCTGGCCCCATCCAGCCTGAGCCCCTGGCTTTGCACCAAATCCTTAATTTTGGTGCTCTTGCACTGTCCTGTGGCTCTTACAAAAAAAAAAATAGAGAGCAGCTCCTTCCCTGCGCCCCAACACTGGTCCTCAGGGCTGCCTGTAGGGCCAGGCTGGGGGAATTAATGGTAATTAGCAGCCCTCATTTGTAGCCGCTTGGCAGCCTCCCTAATCCTGCTGGAGGCACAGCCCAAGTGGACAGATTGCCAGTGCCTAATTAGTCAATAAATGTTTTCAGCGACTAATGAATTATGGGAGTGCCATGGCCAGAGCCTCCCGGGAGCTGCGGGGACCCTGAGGATGCTCTGGCTCAGAGGTAAGGGCAGGGGATGGAGGTGTCTGCCTCACTCCAGGCACTGCTGCGGGCACACGTGAGGATGGTGACTTTGGGAGAGAGCCATGACCCCACCCTGCTCCTCCTGGCTCTGGGCTTGCACCCGCTGCTGAGGTGTGGACCCGGCTGTGGGGTGCCCCAGCCCCCTGCAC
>NW_010109801.1:0-6452 GCF_000699245.1 Pterocles gutturalis
CGGAGTGGGGGGAAAACAACCACCTGGCTCCAGCTAATGATCCCCTGAGATACACTCATGATTCCCCCAAATGGGGGGGGGTGAGTGCACCGCTCCCGGACGCACTCACGGAACGGAGATAACAGCCCAAGCATCCCAGACCGGAGTGGGGAAAACGACCACCTGGCCGCAGCTAACGATCCCCCCGGAGAGGGAGGATCCCGAAACTCACGGAACGGAGATAACGATTTGAGCGTCCCAGGTGGTGGAAGAGGGGGGGAAGGCCCTGGAGAGCGATGCGGAGCCAGGAGAGAGCACCGAAACCGCAAACGGAGCCAAGGCAAAAAAAAAGAGAGCACTCTTCCGGGTGTTCTTACCTATATACTGGGCATGACGTGCATGTTATGGAATATCATTGGCTATTCTGAGTTTCAGTTTTAACATGAGGGCAAATCCTATGCTAGCAACCAGCTGTGCCTCTTTGCTCGTCTGCTGACCTTGGCAGCAGAACAAAACATTATTCTCTTATCAGCTCCTCTGAGCGTAAATCCAAAACACAGCCTCTTGCTAGCTATTTATGAAGAAGAAGGAAAAGAAAAGAAAAAAAAAAAACCTAGCAGAGTTAACTTTAAGCAGTCTGTGCTTAAACCACGACAGTAAGACATGGTCATCCTACAGTTCTGAGCATGACATTACATCTTCATGACTGTTCCTAGGTGCTTTCTTATTCTGTCAGTGTTGCTGGGAGGATGACCTAGGTGTCAAGTTCTACAGTGCTCCAAATGCAACCCAACTACATATTGAAGTGTGTTAGTAAATCCTTCACACCCAACATGATGGTTTGGCATGGTTAGACATCATAGAGGGCTAGTAGTTACTTGGAATGGGGGGCTCTTGAGAGGAGAACTTAACTTGCTAGCATTTCATGTGATTTCTGTAAAGTTTCAGTCATGAATTCTCCAAGACTGAGTGGTCTGTAAGTCTTCGTGTGAGTTGGACTCATGGATAGGAACAGTTTTGAATGAGGGACTTCGTCACTGGAATGAATTTTGAGTCTGTGATGACTTGACAAGTCTGTGCCCATTCCTCACTAGAGTGACATCAAAATTGGCCTTCGTCAACTCATTTCCTTAAAATCTTCATTATTTAAGTGGCTTAATGTATTAAACAGAGAGATACTAAACATTGTTAAAATTGTTACATTTACTGAAATAATGTAACTCAATGAGTCACATTTGAAATATCATTATCTATATGCCATTCCAGTCCATTCAGAAATTTGTATCTTGGAAATATGTCAGTAAAAAAAAAGATTTTAATACTACTTAGCAGTTATCTCTGAGATGATACTCATTGAAGATTCTTCATTATTACGAGGTCGGATGGAGGGAGGCTCTTATTTCTTGGCATAGCATTTTAACTAACTTCTTCACTGGTCCCCTCTAACTTCCTCACAAAGACTACCAAAAAGGAAGAAATTCACCCAAAGGCACAATTTCTGTCCTCTTCCTGCTATCTGTAATTTGAGAAAATATATTGAATTAGTCAGATTGCCAGAGTGATTTTTAGTGTGAAATCCTACTTAATTAATTTACTATAAAGCCTAGATTAATAACAACCAGTTTTAGTCTCCTGAATCAGCTAAGTTAATAATCTACATTTTGTCAAAAAAAAAAAAAAGTTTTAGGTGAGCTGAGTTGCTCTCTAGAAGTGCTTATCACTTTCTGTGAAAAAAGCTCAGGCCTCCTAACACTGGGCCCTCAGGAATTGCTTAATATTAGTTGGGCTGAGTCTGGGCTGGAAGCCAGAAGGGGCTTATGGTGCTCATGAGGTCTGATTTCTCGAGCAGGCTATGTAGTTTTTCCCTGGATGCTGGATTCTGAAGATGCAGGAAACCTAGGTATTTCAATGCTGACAAAGACTTAACATTAAGAAAACAAGTGAAAATGTAAACATAATATCTTAAATACTGTGGTCTTAATTTCATCCAAATATCCAGGCTGGCTTTGTCATGACAAGGTGTTACTTTTCCCCTTCTAGCTCTGCCTTGATATGTCTAGCAAGAAACCAGCCCTTCCCAGAAGAAATGACAGGGCTTGTCCTACAAGGGCAAAACTGTCCCATCAGAGCCAATTTTCAGTCTCAGTTAAGGGACTGTACGTATCATGGTGGTACCAACTCATGCAAATCACTTGAAGAAGTCTATTGCCTGCTTATGGGGCAATTCAGGGCTGGACTCATGAAAAATTTGTATTTGCTAACTTGGACAAATGAATCCTTTTCACCTATCTTCAACACGTAAAATACATGAATTGCAGGGATGTACATAAATTAATAGTTTGCTGATGTTGTTTCTGCCCATAGGGAAACAGGCAAGGTCCCTTTTTGCTGAATCATATAAACCAATCTTAAATCAGCAATCTTTCAACTGTTGAGAAATCCACACTTCAAAGTTTCTTAAATGCTTTTTTTCATAAAAATAATCCCAAAATAAAGGCTTTTAATGAGTTATTACTGCACCTGTTCCAATATTCTGGGGCAAGCAGCACTGTACTGTGTAAATTGTCCTGCTGAGCAGGTTCAACCATCACACTTGAGTATATTTGATGCAGACAATAATGAGATTTTATTACTTGAATTTAAATTAGTAGTTACAAGCACCTACCAGAAAACCGCACTACAACAAATATAAGTAAACAAACCTCTGACAGAATAAAATGTTAAATTGATGTTGAAAAGTGAAGTTAATGTCCAAATGAAGAGTGGGGGAAAGTGTTTCTATGTGACTGGTATACATTTATTTTAGTGCGTTTCAGTATAACCCTGAAGTTAGAAGCCTTCAGTTGAGCCAATTAGAATATGTTGAGTTTTCTTACAATTCTACTGGACAACCCTAGCTGTATGTAGTTGAACATACTATGCAAAATCGTAGTCTATGGTGCCGTCTCCTTTTGGCCACTGCCTTCATTCGAGCCTATTTATTATGTGTGTCCCAGGGAAACTTCACTAACTTGCATCTATTCATGCAAGTCAAACGATTGAATGCCGTTTAGCAGTGAGTAAATTAACTGATACAATTAAAGACAAAGAATCACAAAATATACGTGTTTTTAACTGAATCTGATGGGGGTTTTTTTTGCAGTGTATAGAAGGATTGGAAAAGGGCTCTAGAAAATATAGAATAATTTACTTAGTAATATGCTGTGGCATCCACTACTAAATTTTTCCTAGTAGCTGGAAAGAAATGACCACACTTTTTTGAAGACCATAAAATGCGTGTCTGCATAAAGTTGGGTTATTAGGAAGGTCTGCTATAGATAAATCTATCTTAAGGATTGCTTTTAAAAGAAAAATAAATATATTTGATCTGTTGGTTTTTGTTTTGGTTTTTTTTTTTTTTTCCCCTTTCCTCCTTTCATGTTATATAAGAAGTGTCTATGGGAAGAGTTTTAAAAGAATGTGTTTTGTTTGGGTTCTTATTTGGGCTATAAATTAAAACTCCTTGTCTTAGCTATCCTTGTGGTAGAAGACTCCTCTACTGACTGTAAAATTCATAGCACTGTCATATCAGGAGCACAAGTGGAGCCTGATTAATTGAAAGAAAGAATTATCTTTACTACTCAATTTAAAACTTTTTTGTTTTTTGTTAAAGGTTATTTGATGTGAAGGCCTTCAAAACACTTACATGTAAAGATGGTCATTGTTCAGACTAGTCACTCTCTGCCCTTTGAATTATGCGTTGACATACTCACAGACTGCACCTCTGAAACCTCCAATGAGCCCTCCAGGAGCAACCAGAGAAACAACATCTGGAGTTCCTCACAATTTTTTTTTAGGCTGAGGATGAGAGAGGGGAACGAGGAGGGAAAACAAGCAGCACTTTTTATCAAATGGCCTTAAGGATCTTCTGTATATGTCATTTAGGAAGAAATAATGTATACATCCAAGGACTCTTAAGTACCCTCTTCCGGACCAAAAAATCATGAGACGGTTTGGAGTGGTCATTCCAGATGGGAAGTAGTTTGAAAAAACAAGGTGCTTGTACAAGTTTTACTGTAACACAAGGTATGTTTTATTGCCACTGAATGTCACTCCAAAGAATAAGGAGAATAGCATGGAGAATATGGCAAAGTGGTGTTTCTTGCTGTTATCCTGAATATTCAGGTGGTGAAACAGTCACAACTCAGAGAATTATTCAGTATATTCAAAAGGCAGCTTTCAAAAGCCATTTTTCCATTAAAACTATCAGTTTTATAATACAGTCATGATTTCAAAGCACAACAATGCAATATTCCCGCTCAAATCTAAGACAGGTTACATATTTTATGTTTACATATTCGCAAGCCTTAGCACTAAGGCTGGTTGCAGGGCTTTTTTTAGAACTTCAATGTAATAAGAAAGGAAACACAGTAATGATGCTACAAAGAAAACAGTAAGTGAGATGCCTCAGGAGTTTTCTTTAGGTCTTCAGGCAAAAACTGGAATTCTTTCCAACAGCTTTCATTTCAGCTGTAAATTTCTGGTCTGCATGTAGAAAATGTACAATGATACTCTTTGATTTGTATTATGAGGAAAGATAACCGTCAGCGTAACAGTCAGCATAGAACAATCCACAAGTCCTGGTAGATAAAAGGAAAGAATTTTTTTTTGCACTCTGCTCATATATAGACAAATTAATAGTCATTTATATAAGACTTCTGTGTCTAGTCCATCGCAATAGTCTAATACAATGATTTTTGACAAGTGGGAATTATCCTGATGGAATCACCATAACCTCCTTCTCTGATGGGAACGTTTAATTTTTCTACCCCGCCCTTCTTAGACTTGTAATTACACTGCAGAAAAATTACTTTTAAAATTAAAACTTTGTAGTATATATTTTTTTTTTCTGGCATTAAGAAAATGTCCTGCCAAAATTGTCAACACAATTTATTTAAAAGGAAGCTTAAACCTGTGAAGAATAAACAGGGGTTTGTGTAATGAAATTGCTGTGCGTATCTAAAATGTAGATGATAGCTAGCCTCTCCATTCAAGAGCTGATATATCTACTTTTCAGAAGCAGCTGCTATCCTGTCTGTAAAAAAATTTCTAGTTCATTCTCTGAGCAATCATTTTTAGATAACGTAATGTCCTACCTCCAAGGTCCAGCCTTTGGGATACGGGTAGCAAGTAAGGCAATCCAACACAGTATTTAGGTATTAATGGAGTAGGTTAGTTGAGCCATTTCCTTGGTCAAGCGGGAAACTTCTATAAAGATGAATTAAAGCTCAAACAGGGAAACAGCCAGGCAGACTAAAGCCATTTTTAAATTCTCCAGGAAAATGCAGTGCCTATGAACTTCAGTCTGATCTGGGGGTCTTTTGAAACCTGTGTGGGAACACATTGGCTCAAACCAGTAGGTTTGGCTCAGACCTTAATTAGGGAGTACATTTCACATCTTCTCAGACTCAGTAACATACTGTGAGGAGGTCCATGAATGACTCTTATGCTCAAGCACTTTTCAGCAGGCAGGAGACCAGCGGTGGTTCTAATTCAAAGGGGTGCAGCACCGTGCATCAGCTCTCTTGGAGCAGGAAAGTACAAACATCACAACCCTGTGACAGCTCTGAGAAATCACACTCCTAAATTCCAGATCCTGAGTGCCAGTGAGTCAAAGTCCTAGTGTTAAAATAATAGGTTGTCCTCATGCTTGTGGCTTAATAACTGAGATAGTTCTTTTACAGGGTTGGAAAAAAAGGACCTTTCAGATAAAAAGTGTGAGCGGGACTCTGCTCTAATTACAGCACATTTGAGCAGACTGTGAAATCAGCCCTCCCTCTCCCTCCCACCACAGGTTTGCTCAGAAATGAACAGTGAATATGGTTACATTGAAGTGGATCTTTGTATTACCCAGGCTGAAGATTTTTCTCATTTATTTTTTAAACCTCAAAAATGTTCTTCCCCCTCAGAGACATTTTCTCTTGCGTTAGTATATGAAAAGTATCCTGTGATATTTAAAACAAACATCCCCTTGAAAATTTTACATAGTGTTATTGCTACTCTACCAAATCATTTTCTGAAATTAAATTATGTTTCGTCACTGGCATCAGTCTGCAATGCTTCTTCTCTAGTTGTTATAGTGCTGTGAGAGGGAACCAATATTTTAAAAAGAATCATAGAATCACAGAATGGTTTGGGTTGGAAGGCACCTTAAAGATCATCTAGTTACAACCCCTCTGCCATGGGCAGGGACACCCTCCACTAGCCCAGGTTGCTCAAAGCCTCATCCAGCCTGGCCTTGAACACCTCCAGGGATGGGGCATCCACAGCTTCTCTGGGCAACCTGGGCTACTGTCTCACCACCTCCACATGAAAACATTTCTTCCCAATATCTCATCTAAATCTACCCTCTTTCAGCTTAAAACGATCACCCCTCTTCTTATCACTGCCCTCCCTGATCAAGAATCCCTCCCCCTCTCTCCTGTAGCCCCCTT